>NW_020202098.1:2965-4299 GCF_001531365.2 Cynara cardunculus var. scolymus
GATGTATGACCAGTGCAAGAGTAAAAGCTGAACATCAGAAACCATCTGGTCTTCTTCAACAACCTGAGATTCCCCAATGGAAATGGGATCAGATATCAATGGATTTTGTTACAAAGTTACCAAGAACAAGGAAGGGATATGACTCAGTTTGAGTCATAGTGGATCGACTTACGAAATCCGCACATTTTCTACCTATTCGAGAAGATTTTAACGTAGAGAAGCTCGCACAACTGTATGTCAATGAGATCGTTATGCGTCATGGAGTACCTGTTTCAATAATTTCAGACAGTGATAGCCGTTTTACCTCACGATTCTGGAAATCACTACAAAAGGCGATCGGCACAAGGATAGATTTAAGTACTTCGTATCATCCTCAAACCGATGGACAAACGGAAGGGACTATTCAGACGTTAGAGGATATGCTGCGTGCTTATGTAATGGAATTCGGAGGTAGCTGGGATGATCACCTACCACTGGTTGAATTTTCCTATAACAACAGCTATCATACGAGTATACAGTGCGCGCCGTACAAAGCCCTTTATGGACGTAAGTGTAGATCACCACTCAACTGGTTGGAAATTGGTGATAGTCAATTAATTAGGCCAGACATTGTTCAGGAGACAACAGGTTAAAAGCGGCTAGAGATCGCTAGAAAAGCTATGCGGATAACCGTAGGAAGCCACTAGAATTCCAAGTTGGAGATCAGGTGTTATTAAAGGTATCACCATGGAAAGGACTATTACGTTTTGGGAAGAAAGGAAAATTAAGTCCAAGGTATATTGGTCCGTTCAAGATACTAGAAAGGGTGGGACCAGTCGCTTACAAACTCAATCTACCACAAGAGCTCAATGCCATTCATGACACCTTCCATGTATCGAATCTCAAGAAATGTCTTTCAGAAGAATCGTTAGTCCTACCTTTGAAAGAGATCCAAGTCAACGAACAGTTACGCCTTATAGAAGAACCAATTGAAATTCTTGACCATGAGATCAAGCGATTGAGGCGTAGTAAGATTCCAATCATGAAAGTTCGTTGGAACTCATGGCATGGGCCAGAGTATACCTAGGAGCGAGAAGATTTTATGAAGAACAAATATCCCCAACTATTCACGATAGAACTGTCCGGAAGTTGAAATCATTAAATTTCGGGGCGAAATTTCTCTAACAAGGGGAGACTGTGACAGCAGTCAAATTCGAAATCCCAGGTTAGCTTTTATTAAAAATTATATTAGTGTTATTGAAGGTAATTTAAAAGATTAGGAGTTAGTTAGGTTAGTTTAGTTGAAAATTTTTAAGAATTTTCGGCAGTTGCTTAGAAAGTCCGGTTCCGACCCG
>NW_020202098.1:4689-6518 GCF_001531365.2 Cynara cardunculus var. scolymus
ATCTTCATCATTTTGGCAAGAGTTTTGAAGATATTTCATCCATTTCATCCACAAACAAGGTAACACACTCATCTCTTTCTTTTTCGTGTAAGTTTTGGGAGAAAAACCCACTTTTTATGCACTCTTCATCTTCTATCTTCTAAATTCCGAAAATGTTGAGTTTTAAGGAGAGATTATACACAAAAAACATGTAAAAATGCTTATATGATGGTGGTAATCTATGACCCAAACATTAGAACTCAAAAAGATAGGTAAAATCATGATTTTATGTGAGTTTATTTCTTAAAAATCTTATATTTTGGTGCTGACAGATTATGTGCATGTGCACAAATCGTCCATATTTTGTAAATGGCTTGTTCAAATGTTATGAGGTTTCTTTCAAAAGTTTATTTATTGAGTTGGGGTTGCAATGCATTTGGTTTCACTCAAAAACATTGAGTTTTGTCCCCCCAAATGCTCAAAACATTGTATATATGTATCTGAGAGTTTTTCAGTTGGTAAACCCTACTTTGAACATTCATAACTCTCTAGATAATCATCCAAAATTGTTGATTTTTCTTCTGGATGTTATTTTAATGAGTTACCTTTCAAATTCCACCGATTTCACTCAATATTGTGGTGATTTGAGGTTTTAAATACTCAAAATAAGATGAACATGCAATCTGTCCGATTTTGACAGATTTGTATATGTGTGTTCCATCGATCATATCTCTCTCTTAACTCAATGAAAAAGGATGATTATTCTTTTGAGAGTTAACTTTATGGATTTTCGCCCACAAGCAAGTGGAATCACATAAAATTATGGAGTTTTGATCTCCAAACACCAAAAACTCTATAGGTGTGTAAACTGTGAGACCACCAGTAGGTAACTTCTAATTTGTATGCTAGTATCGTTTTCCTTGTTTGTCCTTAATGTATGATTCTTYTTSTRMAAMTTTMTTWTATGAGTTAGKATTCATTTGAATCCAGTCTCACTCAAAAATACGATGTTTTGAGGCATGAACCGATTTTTATAAGTTAGGTGTGCAATCTTTCAATTGATGGCAGATGTGTGCATGTGACTTTAAGGTGTCATATCTTCCTCTTAACTCATCCAAAATGAGTGATTCTTAGTTTAACATTTTTGTACAAGTGTTAGGTTTCCAATCCAACTTGAATCTTTGCATAACACCAAGTAGAACTCTTTTTATGAGTGTTTTACTAACATGGTGCAATCTGCCATTTCAGTTGTGATAAGTTGCATTGCATGAATTATTTGAAGCATCATCTCTTACCCAATCTTCAGGAAATTTCGTCACGATGGCTATAACTCAGTTCTATAAACCATATAAAAATATGGGAATTTATCTCATTTTTAAGTCTCATTATTGGATCATTTTTGTAACTTAAGTTTCTGTCCAGAATCTGAAATTCTGGATTTGGATAAATTTTGTAAAATTGATATTTTATGGGATTATAGCAACATTTCTGGTACAAATTAACTCATTAATGAGCATATGGACAATATGTATATTTGGACTATGGATAATATTTTGGAAYAAAAGTAGACAAATAAGGACTTAGGATTTATTAAACCCCATAGGTAGATATAAATCAATAAGTGATGGTTTTGGATATTCCTATTGATAAGGAATCGTTGACCTAGCGCGGTATTCGGATCGTATTGCTTTTTCTTGCGAAGCTCTATATCAAATGTGAGTTTCACGGCCCTTTTTTACCAATTTCTCGTTTAGGGGTGAAAATCATGGTTAATGAATGTTTGATAGATTTATATCGATATATGAATCTTGTTATGAGCATTTAATTGTATACACTATTGATATGTTGAG
>NW_020202098.1:7888-27916 GCF_001531365.2 Cynara cardunculus var. scolymus
GCTCAAGAGTAAATCTAATCCGTTCACTAATCCGGTTGAAAAACAGGAGCGATATAATGTCAACTCTGCTTAAAACCTGTGAGATGTTTGACCTTTGTGCGATTTAAAGTGTACTCAAATGATTTAACTAAAAACCAAACACCGATTCAATCAATTTCTCTCAAAACAGGTGAACAGAAACTTCAAGATTAAGTTAAATCGAACTATGATCAACAAACCTGGTTCTGTCCGATTTACCAATCTCCGGTCACTTATCCGGTCACGACTTCTACGGTTTAGACATCAAAACAAACGATTTAGCTCCTTAAACCGCTGAAATGGTGTGCAGTTTAGCTTAAACCACTCAAGAACCCCTGTCAAGTATTGTGCAGTTTAACCTTGCTCGAATCCGATTGATGCATGCTGTGATTTGCGAATCCGATGGTATGGTGTATGGTTTATCTTAAACCGCTCACTTGTCCAGTCAAGTGTTGTGCGGTTTACCTCTTTATTCGCTCAAATTGTCAATGAAGCCTGTGATTTAGATATCCGTTCAAGTCTCCCAATCAAGCTGTGTGCGGGAAGATGAATGAAGTAACCGGACTCTTATCCGGTCAAGATGTAATGGGCCAGATTGATTTTAAGCCCAAAGAAAACCTAAGTGTTTATTCCTGTTGAACTTTGGACGGTTTAACACAAATTCAACCAAAATAAAATTCAAAAGAAGATTAAAACCTATCAAAAACACAAAATTAAAAAAAAATTTAAAAAATGGATCAAAAACACTAGTTTAAAGAAAAAATTCAAGAACACAAATTAGAAAGGTTGGGGAAGTGGCCTACAATTAGAACTTCCTTTGGAGCTAAGTGGAATACATGACACTTTCCATGTCTCTAATTTGAGGAAGTGTCTAGTAAGTCCAGAGGTAGCGGTGCCTCTACCTGAAATTAAGGTTGACGAAAGATTGTGCTTTGAAGAAACCCCTGAATTCATTACTAATTTTAAGGTAAAGAAACTACTAAATAAAGAGATTGGGTTAGTAAAGGTTCAATGGCGTTATCACAAAGGACCAGACGCCACCTGGGAGTCTGAGTCGGAAATGCGAATGACATATCCCTACCTGTTTGCTCAATGGAATTCCAGGACGAAATTCTTTTAAGGAGGGAATGTTGTAATGTTTGGTATAAATATTTTGTTCTGAAATATAAGAGTGTTTATATATATATATATGTGGAGGTGGAGGGGTGTGTGTGTGTGGTTGGTTTATTTTATTAAAGGTTTTGATTGGGGAAGGAGGAAGTCGGTTGAAAGGGGTATGGCTATCACCATTTCCATTTTGCTATATATAGTAAAATAGGGTCTCCAAAGAAAAGTTTTACACACATTTACTGTTAAAGTCTCCTTAGATTTATCATCTGGATTCGGCTAAAGAGGAAGAGGAATTCAAAACTAGGATTTCGGTTTTTAACGTGAGTGTTATATGCTTTGAAGTATCAATTGTTCGTATATCAATTTAATTGCTTTTGGAACTGGTTTGTTATGATTCATCTTACACATTGTGCGGATACAACCTAAACCGGACAAGTAACATCCGGATTCCACCTAAACCGGACAAAGGGTGTCCAGGTTCACCCTAAATCGCTCAAAGGTTTGCCGATATATTCTATAAACCGGTCAAGTGTCATCTAGTTTACATCTTAAACCGGTCAAGGGTTGTCCGGGTTAATGGTTAAATCGCTAAAGTATTAAGCGGTTTACACCTAAACCGCCTGAGAGTCAACCGGAGTAACCTTAAATCAAAGCATCCTCCAAGTGTTGTCCGGATTACTTCTCCGAACAGTGATGTCCAGATTACATATCCGGTTGATTTTGATATTTTTCCAATACTGGTTTATTCATAACCGTGAAAGAGATGAAATGGCGGTGTAACCGTGAGAGAGATGTCATGGCAGTGTAACTGCGAGAGAGATGTAATGATCGTGTAACCGTGAGAGAGATGTAATGGTGGTGTAACCGCGAGAGAGATGTAATGATGGTGTAACTGTGAGAGAGATGAAATGGTGGTGTAACCGCGAGAGAGACGTAATGGCGGTGTAACCGCGAGAGAGATGTAATGGCGGTGTAACTGCGAGAGGAAAAGAATCTATATCAAATATAAATAAAATGTTTGTGACTATACATGTTTGATTCTAAACTGTTAGTTTGGAATATAAGTTATTTGTATGAGATTAGTACACTCACTAGACCTTTTGGGTCTAATGCTTAGTTGTTGGACTAACCTGTTTTCCAGGTCATCATACGTCGCAAGATAAAGGCAAGGGCAAAGTTTGAACGATGATATTTAGATACACATAAATGTATTAATTAAAGTTTTTGTTAGCCCATGTTTTGTAAACAATATTACATTATGTTTTATGAATTTGATTATGTGGATTATCTGTACATGGAAATTGTGGGATGTTACTAATATAATTTAACTTCATGGTTTAAAGATGCATTTGATTTAACTTGGGATATTTTTGTAGATTTCATTATTTATGACTTACCCAAACTTAATGAACCAGTGGTCCCACAACTTTTTGGACCATCTGAAGCTGATTGTTCAACATCAAATGTTGGTCACCTAGAAATTTCTGAGGTTAATAAATCTGAGCCTGTTCAAGCTGAAGCACACACTCAACCTGAGATTGTTCAACCCAAAGTTGATCAATCTGAATCTTCTCAATCTGAAGCTGAGACAATAACTCAACCGTAAATTTTTCAGCCCGATGTTGATCAATCTAAGTCTATTTTACCTGTTGATGAAGTTGAGCACTCAGAAGTTCAAGCTGAGATACAAGTTGTAACCGACGAGTATGATGATCAGAACAACTTAACTGATGTTCAACCCTTACCTTGTACACACAAGGGGACTAAAGATCATCCCCCAATGCAAATAATTGGTAATGTGATTTCTAGAGTTAAAATGCGATCTGGTACCACGAACGAGTGTTTTTTCGTTAACTTTCTAAGTGCTACAAAGCCTAAGAATCAATCTGAGGCATTGCAAGATCCAGATTGGATTAACGATATGCAAGATGAACTTCAAGAATTTGAAAGAAACCAAGTTTGGAGACTTGTGACGAGTCTTAAAGATATATTAATTATTGGTACAAAATGGGTCTTTTGAAACAAGAAGGACGAAATGGGAATTCTTGTGAGAAACAAAGCCCGATTGGTTACAAAAGGGTATTGTTAACAAGATGGTATTGATTATGACGAAACCTTTACTCCAGTCACTTGCATTGAAGTATCAAAATATTCTTAGCTTATGTTGCTCATAAGAACTTCAAGATATACCAAATGGACATTAAATCTGCATTTTTAAATGGTATTCTTCATGAAGAGATCTACGTGAGTTAGCCAGAAGGCTTTGTTGATCCTGAAAAGCCAAATCATGTCTATGTCCTAGACAAGGCGCTTTATGGTATAAAACAGACATATAGGGCATGGTATGACACATTAACCAAATTCCTATAAAGGTTTGGTTTCAAGAAAGATACGATTGATACTACGTTGTTTCTGAAAAAGAATGGTAAGTATCTGATCTTGGTACGAATTTATATTGACGACATCATTTTTGGTTATACCAATCTAAAGTTTTGCAAGAATTTTTCAAACCTAATGCAATCTAAATTTCAAATGAGTATGATGGGTGAGTTAAATTTTTTCTTTGGTCTTCAAGTAAAACAATTCATTGAAGGCATATTCATTAATCAAACAAAATATGTTAAAGATATTTTGAAAAAGGTTTATATGTCTGAATGTTCTTCGATAAAGACTCTAATGGCTACTGGAACTTTATTAGATGCAGATTTATCTGAAAAATTTGTAGATGAACAAAATTACCATGCCATGATTGGATCTTTATTGTATCTAATGTCATCTAGACCAGATTTAATGTTCGCAACTGTTTTTTTGTAAGATATCAAGCTAATCCAAAAGTGTCACACCTTGCTACGGTCAAAACAATCTTAAGATATCTCAAAGGCACATCAAATCTGGGCCTTTGGTATCCTAAATATTCTGGTTGTGAGATAACTGCTTCGCTATCCTAAAGATTTTGGTTTTGAGCTAACTGCTTTCACAGGATCAATTGATTTGCACTTTGTACAAATAGATTTTCAGTTTGCTGATATTTGCACAAAACCTCTCGATGAGAAAAGGTTTTTATTTTTAGTAAGCAAGCTTGGAATGTTAAATCTAACTGTATTAAGATTTTATCAATATGTTAAGGGGGAGTATGAGTTTAAATCTTTAATGTACTTATCTATCAAATATTAACCAATTGTATGAGACTTTGAGTTGTATTTTCAAAGGGGGGGCATCACAATCGTTATTCAATCTGATCTGAATCTCAAGTATATATTTCTGAACTTTAAATCTCAATATTCTTAGAAGAAGGACAACTTCTAGGTATATCAAAGTGTTTTCTTAAATGTTCAAACCACTTATCTGAACTCAAAATGATTTCATTATTTTTAGAAGTGTGAATTTTAATGTTTTTCATTTTAATTTTTTTGTTTGTAACGAGTAATATATCTGATTAGGTATTTCATTGAGTCAATACTTGCGTATTTTCTCTTCATACATAATTTCAATACCTGATTTAGCTGTTCTTCAAATTGTTATTATAACGTCTCTAAATTGCAAAATTCATTTTCGATGATAATACACTCGTTTCTATTCCAATTTGTTTTAAAAACACATTTAAAATAATTCTTTGTTGATAAATACTTCATAATTCTTTGATTGCTAATATGAAAATATGTTCTTATAGATCTTCTTTCATTTTTTCATTTTTCTCCCTACATTCATAATTTGATTTTTGAACAACTCCTTGAATATTCATTGTGTACTTAATTGCAATATCTTTTTGATCAAACTTTTGTGATCATGAGCTTAACTGAATATATTTTCATTGAGCATACAATGCAAAATTCTTAAGATGGACAAAGTGCTTATCAGATAAACCTCTATGGAGTATCAGAATTGATATCCCTATCTAGGTGAGCTTATTTGAGAATGGGTTTGTGTGCTGAGCTGAAAATGTAAAAGAGAGGGGTTATTGAAGTGATCTTAAAATAATTGAATGAGAGTTATGTATAGGATTAAAAAAAATATAAGAATCCAGATCCATCCATTATAATCCGGGAAACCACATAATCTATTAGCTTTCAATACATTCGAGACTAATATTTAAAAAGGTAAAGCCGAGGCTAACTCTTATTTAAAACCCCACCAACTACTCATTTTTCTCTCAAAAGATAAGTGTTTCATTAACACACAGGACACACAGCTCGTAATCTATTGGTTTCTCATTTAGATTTATTGATATTGAAAAAAAAGGATATATGTCCCCCCCTTCAATATCACACAAGACCAGCACCAGTGCAGAAGGGCGTCTCCCTTAGGGAATCTTCATCACAGGGGGAGAAATTAAAAAGGAACCAACACACCACCAGAAAAACAAGAGTGTGGATAAAGAGGGAAATCTATCCATCATCTTAAAAAAGATAGACCCTACCAAGAACGACTAGAGCTCCAGGTTTGTGCTTATCACAACAGAATCTGAAGCATCTATTCTTCTTAATTCTACTTTGATCCCCATTGGTCCTCCAGATGAAAGGATTCCTACAATTCCAACATCTAGAGCTCTTTTAGACCAAAGGATGACTCAGCTGAGGAGTCTTAACCACCAAACCAAAGTAAAAATCCCTCTTTGTACCTAGTTGTGGTGAGTTTGACTTCCTCACATATGTTGAACGTGAGGAAGCCCTCGAGGCCAAAGAAGAGCTCCACATACAAAGACATCAGATGGAAGACATCTTAAAGATGGTGAAGTCTCTTGATGTAAAAGCTCAAGCCAAGGGGAAGTTGAAGAAGAAAGACCCAGGGGCTTAGGCCCAGCAGCTCTCCCAAGCTGAACGAGAACACGAGAGAGCAATGATGCTGAAATACCGCAACCAGGGATGTTGTGAAGAACGATTGAAAAAAAGAATAAGTCCCCATCAGATATCAAACATCACTATCGAAGGACGAATGACAGATGGTGGAATGCTCATCTCCATGGTCATCTCTAGAGACAACCTTGAGGCTTTCACTGAGTGTCCTTCGTATATCGGGAAGTATGGCTACGATGAATGGCTAGAAATTCTAAGCCATTCAGCTTTCAAAGTCCAAGCACAAGCAGATGATCGAAGACATCCTAAATGAACTCTTCAAGAAGGTGTCCAAGTTCGTTGTTGGGCCTCCAGTGCCTGAGTTGCTACCTAAAATAAGAAGAAACCTTTCATATCCTAATAATGGACCTTCTCATAGAAATGAACATGAAATAAAGTTCTCCTTAGAGGAAATCCTAAAGGATTGAAAAAAGCCAGATACCTCTAAGCTGAATCTAACACTGCCAGCGAAGGGTCCTTACATACCCAACATTATGCATGTGAATCCTATGTATGGATTAATTTTCATCGACTATGACGGAAAATACAGTTTCTAGCATGTATCTGAGTTCCACCTCTATCCAATAGACCACCGTGAGTATCTCAGGTCTTGGTTGGACAATGACCTACCTAATGAGGTGATGAATTAAAGGACCAGAAAAGAGTATCTACGTCGAAAGAAGCTTGGAGAAGAAGTACCATGGTAATCTACTTCAATGACTTAGAATAGTTTAACTTTTTATCTTGTAATATTTTTTTCCTTTCATTTCTATCAGTGTGCAATCTTATATGTAATAAGTCTAGAAATCACTGATGTAACATTTGTAATTTTTCCAATGAATAAATACAAAATATTCTTCTTTGTCACTGAAAAAGATACCTAAAAAGAGTAATAGGGACAAGTATCCATGAGTTCCAGTTCTCTTTCATTCACTAACAACTTTTAGTCAGTGAATATACTTTCAGTTTCAATTATCAAACTTGTATTTGTTTCTATTAAACCTGTAATAAAACTTAAGTAAACTTATATAAGTAAACTGTATCAATGAAAAAGATCCCAAAATAGTTAAAACGAACTTGTATTTTACTTGAACCTTTTCTTTACTATCATAACTTAGGCGATTTTCTTTATGTTGCTTTGCCATCATCAAATAAGGGGGATTGTTGATCCTCTCTCACATTAATTTGATAATGATCCCTTTTAACCTTACGAAGTATAGTATTTTTGTTATTCAGTTTCAACGATTTTCACTGAGTCTGTTTAGTGACCGCTGAACATGTATTGTAGTTCTTTCAAAAACTGTTATACTTCAAGAGGAAAAAACTCGCACCGTAGATCCTTTAGCGATATCAATAAGGGTTAGAAACTAGCAAGTTTGTGATTTGAAGCGGCATTCAGTAACTACAAGCTATTCGACATATATGGTGAAGACTGCTCAAGTTTTAGCGAATACTGAAGAGACCTTTCAGCGTCAATCCAGTATTTAGCAATCAAGGGAAACATACCAAGCACGACCGTTTTTGTCTTGTCCTCTCTCACATAAAGGACAAACCCATACCTTTTCTAGAGTATAGTATTGTACGGAGCCACTCCATTGACACTATAGTGCTTTTCTACTTTATGAAAAGAGAACTTCTCATATACAACCAAAAGACTATTTACTGTAGCAAAGGACAAGCTTTCCTCCAAAATCTTGACACGTGCTTTATAACTTGTTAATTGCATTTAATGCAATGGTTATAGCTGAGTGCTCTCATCTTAGTTATCACATATTCTTCCTTACTAACTTATCCAAGAAGTTACTTATCTCTCTACTCTCTGTCTAAGAGAAGAACCACTTTGAACAAGTGATGAGCACTTTTATTCTTATCTTTATATCTTGTACAAAATCTTTTCTCTTTGATATATGTAATTGTGTAAACCTTACATTGTTTAGATAGGTTATTTACTTTATCTCTTCTGTAAACAATCTGCAAAATTTGTATTGATCTTCTTTATCAATATAAAATTTTTAAAAGTGAAAGTTTATGTATTTGTATTCATTTTCCCCTTCTACAAACTGATTACCTATAACTCTTGTAGATCCGGCTGGGACCAAGAGGGAGCTGTAAATTTTTGAAGATGATTAATATTTGGAGAAGATTGTTCGAGATTTCTTTAAAGAAGTTTTTTCCAAGACTGGTGGATATTGTAAAAGTGTTGAAGTTTGAAGATTGCTTGAAAGTCAAGTATAGAAAAAGTTTTCTCAAGAGGGAAGATTGCTAAAGCTTTGCAAGATCAAACTTTGAAGACATCAAGTTTTTGAATAAATTCTGAAGATCTTTGCTGTAAAAGCTGAAGTTTTAAAGATCTGAAGAATTTGTTGCTTTTGGACTTGAATCCAAAGGGAAAACAATTAACGGTTTTGAGAGTAAACTTTTTGTGAGATTGAGAGAGCATCATCAAGAACACACTATATATACTTTGAATATCAATATACATGCCGACATACTTGAATCAATCATGTGTTCTTGATCTTGTGTTGAGTTACATGTTATAGATTTCAATCTAGGAACTACAATCCTCACCACCAGCATTTGGCAATGTAGAGGTGGAGGGATAGTCTTCATGATCAGTAGGTGGAATGATTATGGCATCATCTTCATCATCGTCGATGGCATCAGGGATAGATGCCCTGACATCCTCAGCAACAATGTTTAGAGCTTTTGCATTTGCTGAGGGGATCAAGACAAACATCTTCAGCTTCATCAACAGTCTCCTCTTCAACATTTTTCTCACCCTCTTTATCTTTCTTCCCCTCTTTTTCATCATCATTAATATGAGATGAGAGGTCTTCTAACTTGTGATCTAAGGAGGAAAGAGCTTCAGCTTGCAGAATATTGAAGGTAGCAACCTAATCCAACTGTTGACGATCAGTTTCGCTGAAAGCAGGTTGAGGGACTGGCGTCGGTTGCTGAAGGAGATGGAAGAGCAGCTACAACTTCAGTATTGGCTTTAACTTCCGTCTGCACATTGTTTAGCATATCTTGGACTTCACAAACCTCAATTTTGACAGCAGAGAGGCTGTTAGTCAGGTCTTCCTTAACGGGCATTGCCTTGTGCACTTCCTCCATTTTGTCGAGGACAGTGGCAACAACAGGTAGCAGCAGTTTGACATCCTTAACCATGTCATAGAGTTCAGCTTCAGTCTCTATGGTTATGGGTGCATTCTCTGAAAGGACTTGTAAAGGAAATAGACCATTGAGCATAAGATAGCTCAGGATTAGTAAGAAGGAAAGAAGCAAAGTTTGGTGTTTACTTGAGGGGTCCTCAACGTCATCTGAAGGATTAGCACTGGTCATTTCACATGCACCGTTTTGAGAATTGGCTGTAAGTGTCTAAGGTTTTTCGAGAGGTGTCTAAGATGCCTTAAGAGGATGAACGTAATGTCCTATGGTGATGGCTTCACCAATGGTGGGGACAACCACATGGGATCATCAATGCATGTAGTACATACGAAGGAGGAATGAGAAGAGAGAATGGCTGAGAAAGCTTATGAGTGATCAGCACTGGCAATGTTACTATGCATACTTTTAGTAATTTAGGTCACTAAAGCGGTTGGGATAGGAGCCACGGGTACGAAAACATCTGAAGAGATAACTGAAGAGTTGGGGACAGTTGAAAGAGACCTCTCGGGGTAAGGCTTTTTTCAATAGCTGAGACCTTTTGAGAGGTCACAACTAGATTTCTTGGCATAACCCTTTTTTGGATTTCTTAGCCTTCTTTGAAGAACTAAGATAGGATTTAGATTGTGTTCTCTTTTTGGAGGATAAGATGGTGATAGTCGGGATAGACTGAGTGAGGTTTTCCACAGTCTTAACCACAGTTGAAAGAGAGGAACAAAAAGAAGGAAGGGTAGAAGAAGCATTGACTATCCTCAACATAGGAGGGAGTAGACCAATGTACGATGACTTGAGCTTGTGATCAAGGATCCTTGATCCAAGCCAACAGATGGATATGTTACCTTCAGTGGGGTAGTTTGAGGTGAATATCTTGAAGAGTATCCCACTGATGAACCTTATGTAAGGCACCATCTTCTCACGTTGACGCTTGTTTAGCTTCAACACCAGGTCATCGAAGAACAACTATGCGTAGTTCAAATTGATGTTACTAATCATAGAGGTGCTAATATTCAGTGCCACTCGTGAGCTTGGTCTTGTCCTCCAGTCTTACCGCCCATGCACTCAATGAAGTACGAGAAAAGGTATTGCCAGACGGTAGAAATGTTGTTCTTCTCGATGTTCGTAAGAGATTTGTTCAACTCAATGCTTGAATCCTCTTCAGCGGCCAGTTGTAACCGATATCATCCAAGGTCTTGACTATATATTCAGTATCAGGTTCTCTATCAAAGCGACAATCTTGGGAACACATAGAACAGTCCTTACGGTAGGAATAACAAAGCTGATAGTCATGTTGTAGGTGAAAAAGATCTTTTCAACAGTGTTCCTTGCTTTGTCAGTCACCTCCTTTGCCTCAGCGGTGTATACCAAAATTGCTGGAGCAGGTCCTTCACCATTACTGGTTTGAAGGCAAGAGAAAATCCTAGAATAGAGTTCATTAGGAACTTGGCAACATTTACAAACTACGGTTGTTTAACGGAATGTTGGGTAAAGCGACATGATTGTTGGGTTTGAATGAGATTTCCTCCAAAGTGAAGTTAACACTTTGTGCAGCCATTTCTGGAAAAAAGAATTGATGAACAGAAAAGAAGAAAGGTGCACAGATTAATGTTAGAAAGGCACTTTAGGACAGAGCTTTGAAAGAAAAACTTTCTTTGGAAAAATCCAGAAGAAGAAAATGATTTTTCAAGAAGATTTAGGGTTTTGAAACTTGATTAAAATCAAGAAGAAGAATGATTCTTAACCTGTTTGTTTGTATTTAAAAGAAAGAAGAACGTTTTTTAATATCAAACAAAGTTTCTTAGAAGAGAAACAACCATAAAAAAATAAGAACGAACCTGTTTTGTTAAAGAAAGAAGAAAACTGGTTCGCTGGAAGGTTTTTTGGAGTTCTCGTTAGCACAAATTCTTGACAACAAAGTTCTTTAGAGAGTTGTACAAGCATAAAAAAGAGATGAGAGGCTAACTCTTATATTCATAGGTGAGATGGGAGAGAAGAAGGAGATAGGTAAACGACTCTACGAAAAGATGTACAATGATGAAAAACTTTGCACGTCATTATCCTGTGAATGGGTGGAAGAGTAATGGACCGCGTGTGTTAGAAGGACGCGCACGTAAAGAGAGTCCATTATTCTAAAACTTTTAATGACATCATAAAAATATGGTCATTCATTATGATTTTTGTTTTAAAACATCACTAAATAAGAAAAGAGATCAGTGATGGTTTAAGATTCTTTTAAAAGAAAGGATCACGAATAAGAAATTTAGTGATAGTTTTAAGTTAAGAATAGAAAAACATATCTTAAGAGTAAGATACATTTACTGAAGGGTTTCAGTGATAGAGAAACACTGAATCATTTCACCTTTCAAAACGTTTTAATCATTTAATAATGAAAAAATTCTGCGATAGTTTTGTTTTAAGAAAAGACAAGTATAACTTAGAGATATACTTACACAAGAGTTCAGTGATAGAAAGAAACACTGAAACATCTCTTTTAAAACATTTTTATCGTTGGATAAGAAAAGATTCCGTGATGGTTTTAAGATTTTAAAAAAGAAGATAAGTACACATACCTTACAGAGAAAGATACATTTACTCAAGAGTTTAGTGAAAGAATAAGAACACTAAATCATTTCATTTATGTACCATTAAGTATTGTTTAAAGCTGAAGGAACTAATCCTCGACGTTCAACATTCCAAGTTCGTTGATCAATATATTAAATCTTGTCTCATCAACAGGCTTTGTAAAAAGGTCAACGAGTTGGTACTCAGTGGATACGAAGTGAAGTTCAATGTTACCGTTCATAACATGATCTCTGATAAAATTATATATGATCTCAATATGTTTGGTCTTGAAGTGAAGAACAAGGTTATTTGCAATTTCAATGGCACTAGTGCTATCGCTGTAGATAGGGATCTTCGAGAGCTGAAGATTATAATCGCTGAACTCGTTTTTCATCCAAATGATTTGGGCCCAACAGCTTCCAGCGGAAATATATTCATCCTCAGCAGTTGATGTGACATTGAGTTTTGCTTCTTACTTATCCAGCTCACCAACTTTCCAACTAGAATCTGACAGCCTCAAGTGGAGTTTTTTCTATCAATCTTGCACCCTGAAAAATCAATATCCACATAACCAATTAGGTCAAAACCTGAGTCTTCGGTATACCAAAGGACCAGATTATGAGTTCCCTTAAGATATCTGAATATGCGTTTTATAGCAATTAGATGGGATTCCTTTGGTTCAAACTGATATCTTGCACAAAGACAAGTAGAGTACATAATATCAGGTTGGGTAGCTGTGAGATATAGTACGAAGCCGATCATTCCTCTATAAAAGTAACGTTTGCAGGCTTTCCATTTAAATCCATGTTTAGCGAGAGAGAAGGAACCACTGTACTCTTCATAGATGAACTATTGGTTAAGTCGAATTTCTTCAACATATCCCTGACGTACTTACTCCAATTGATAAAGATACCTTTATCAATTTGTTTGATCTGAAGACCTGGAAAGTAAGTTAGTTCTCCCATCATGCTCATTTGATATTCTTTCTTCATGCATTAAATGAACCAAAAACACAAATAGGGATTAGTGGAACCAGATATAATATCATCGACGTAAATTTGGACCAGATGATATGACCCTTGACTTTCCTAAGAAGTGAGACATCCAGTTCTTCTAGTGACTGAAGTTGTCTCTGATAAACTAGGGAGGTTTGGCATGGGAACCAATGTCGTGAAAGTTTTTGCCATTGTTTTGCAAAGCCATTTTGAAAGGTAAATAAATTATGTGGAGAAGAAAAGTTAATAAAACACAAATACAACACAAAAACAAACACTGCTCTGATGCTACCTGTTGGTCCTAGTCGAATCTACAAGAGTTTATTGGTTATAGTTTCTAGAAAAGGGAATGAATAAAAACACATCAACTTTCACATTTAAAAAATATATATTGATAAAGAGATCAATAAAATTTTTACAGTTTGTTTGTAGAAGAGATAAGATACATAACCTATCTAAACAATCAAAGATTGACACAAAATTACAAACAGCAAAAAAGAAAAGACTTGGTACAAGAAATGAGATTAGAAGTAATGTGCTCTTCAGTTGTTAAAGTAGGCATTTCTCTTAGATAGAGAGTAGAGAGAGAAGTATCTTATTGGATAAATATTAGAGAAGGAAGATGTTAACTGCGAAGAGAATTATTCAGCTATTTATACCCATTGCGTTAAATGCAATTCAGAAGGTACAAAAACGTGGCAAGCTTTTAAAGAAAAGCTTCTTTTTATCGCAGTATATAGTCCTTTGGTCATATATGAACAGTCCCCTTTCATAAAGTATGTAAGCACATTTGAAGGACAAAGGAGTGACTCCATACAATGCTTTACTTTGAAAGGTATGGTCTGTCCTTTGTGTGCAGAAGGACATGACAAAAACTATATTGCTCGACAAGATTCATTTGATCATTGAACATTGGAATAATGCTGAAGGTCTCATTAGTGTTTACTGAATCTTGCACAGATTATGCACTTGTGTGGATGAGCTTGTTATCATTGAAAACCGCTTCAGATTACAAACTTGTTGGACTCTAATCTTCAGCTTCTGTCTTCTACATCACTGAAGGATCTTTGGTATGAGTTTTGTCTTTTTGAAGAATACTGGTCTCTAAATGAATTACAATACATGTTTAGTAATTACTGAACATACTCAGTGATGATCGCTGAAACTAAATATAGACATAATACACTTTGACAGATAAAAAATGATCATCATCAAATCACTAACAGAGAGGATCAACATTATTTCCATGTCTTATACATTTGTTTAAATTTTCCATGGAAATACCCTCATATGAATTCTCATTGCTTACATTTAATTCATTTCATATCAATTGTTCAATTCTTATCTGATATAATAATTGTGAATTGTTATCAAAATTAAATTTTCTAATCACTGTTTTCGGAACACCGTACGTAATGAGTCATTATATTTAGCATTTGAATTTGTTTTTCTTGAGAATTCTAAACATACATTTTCATGTTTTAAATACATCAGTTTAGATCCTGCACTTAATTTTTTGACTTCTGAATACATCAATTCAAGACTTATTCTTCATTGTTTTTCCTAAAATTCAAAGTATATATCTGAATATGTAATATTTTTTAGTGTTCGGAATATAGAAGTTTCGATGGTCATTCCAAAGCCGGAAGGACCTAGCCCTGAGATGCATCCATAGGTTTGATATATCTTGAAAGGGTGTGAATGAGGTAAAATGTTGAGAAATTGAGTGTTTCTGAGTTATAAGAAAATGGTGAGAATGTGACAAGATTTAAAGAAACAAATATAGTCCTTTCTAAACCAAGGTAGTTATTCATGTAGCTACAAAATCCATTCATTCTCATTCTTTGGGGATGAATATTGAAATAGACATAGACCCAGTGTTGACTACTCGTGTTACCCCAATTACCTATTCAAGTATCTCATATAAGGTGCTTGTTTCATATATTATGGAGAATTAGCATATAATCTATCTATTCTTCATTCGAATGATCGATATTGAAGTAAGAAGATGCACCTCCGATCTTCGAACTTCATATTCTATGCACATTGAGTCTATTGAGACAAATATATCTGAATGGTATTTTCTCGACATATTCACGAGTCTTTATGATTCCCATTGCATATCTTTGTTATTATGCCGTAACAATTTGAGGAGTTAGTTTTTATAACTTTACTTTCGTGATAATTGGAATCCTATCAGAGATTCATAATTGCCAAATCTGAAAATAGGCCACTCAATTGAATTTATTTCGATTGTAGTGGCAACAATTACTAAATGTGTTTTTGTCTTAGATGATTACCAAATTTTCAAGGGGGAGAGATTGATTGTGATGGAAAAGATCTATTTTAAGGAGTAGATATTTTTTGTTCTAATAAGGATATTTTTCTATGAAGGAAATAATTTTGATTAGTGTAATCATTTATACAAAGGGAGATTGTCTGAAGAAGTTTCGTTTACCGATCTATATTGTTCATAAGGGAAGCAATTCGAGTCTTTGATTGTTCATGATGTTGAGGATTCTCCTAATCATCATGAGGGGGAGAAATAATATCAACAACATAAAGTGGAGACATGAACAAAGACATAGTATATGCAATGAAGATAAGATATTATGAGGGGTAAATATATTGACTTCAAAGACTGGTGATGAAAGTGCTAACATCAATACGAAGATTGCAAGTGTTCTTTAACAGGTATTCTGTTGATTTTCTATATGAAATAGATTGTTTAAATCTAGCTCTTTTGAATCTATGGTTGAAACCTATTGGATTTAAAGATTGTAGATATGATGAAAATATTGATGCTGATTTGAAGAATTTGGTTTTGACTTACTGACTTGTGTTGACTTATCTATGAAATATTCTTTGGATGATTGAAATAGAGTTGTTTGAAGAAAGTTGTTGACAAAATTGATGTTAGACTTAGTTCTTGATGTAAAAGTCTTGTCAAAAGAAACCAAGTTCTCAATAGAGAACTTCTACACCAAGAAGGCAGTTGAACAAGAGCTGGAACGAAAGTACTCGAAGATACAGAGCTACTCATTAAGAAGACAAGTCTCGGAGATACAGAGCCTCTGGTCCTACCATACAAATCCTCTGCTCTACTATATAGAGCCTCTGCACCATACATGCAGAACATTTGGCCCAACTCTGTAAAATTTTGTGTTCATCTGAAGATCTCTCAATAGTACTTCCCTATCATAGCCTGCCACGTATACATGAAGCTGTTATTTCCCCTTTACATGTGGAGATCATCTATTGGAGAAAGTGTTGACTTTCCTTTTCTAGGCTATAAATAGGAGTTTCTTTCTAGGGTTTTGTACACTTTGAAAGGATAATTTTATCTTGTACTTGAGAGAGCTTTTAGCAATTCTAAGAGGTATTTTTCGTACAAACTACTGTGTGTTCTTGGTGTAACTCCATTTTCTTAGATTGTGAATCAATATATATGATGACTATGGTGATTTCACAATTATTTGTATTCACTCTTTCATACCCATCATCTCCTAGTCTAAAATAGTGATTAATGCTTTACTGCTTCCGCTTACATTATCTCTTAAGCATTTAATTACTTGAATTGAGGATATGTGTTCCTAATTTATTCTTTGAATTTATTTTTCGTTCTAAATCCCTATTTCTCGAATGTGAGTGACAAGTTCACTTTTCTCGAATTTCTAGCAATTTCTATTGATTCTTAGAAGAATTTGAGTATTGATTTCTATTATCTACTATATTTCACAGTCATTTTCAACAAACTTCTCATTTCAAGTTCAGTTCGATTTCATTTTCTTTTTTGCCTGTTTTTCTTACAAACAAATCCCGCGTGGAACACTACTTATAAAGCTGGATTTTTAACAAAATCGCCTACTCTTCTCTGAGACGAATATCCTTAATGGGAAATTTGGATGATCAATTTCTATGAGGGTTTAGCCAAGGAAGTATATATTTCTGTGAAAAATGGACCATATATGTGACACCCCAATCTCTACACATTGCATATTACAAAGAATTCATTAATAGAATATATAGATTCCCACATAGGTCCAAAATTACAAGAGTCTGTGCTACAGGTTACGATACAAATTTGCATAACTTAATTTTTTTTTTCAAAATACATGCATTTGTAAACTAGCATCGCTCTCCTCCAAAACACATCTAGATATGGTCTTCAACATTTAATCACATAAGGGAAGTAATCATATAATGCTTTTTCCCTTATTGATATTATAACTGGTATTACCTACACACATATTTTAAAACATAAAATGAGGGTTAGACAAAAGTCTACTAAGATTCCCTTTTTCATGCTATGTAGTGTGAGATCACCAAAAACATTCATCAAAGAATCTCTCTATCATAATGAAGAATAATAAAAGAATCGCATCATGTTTAAGTCCATCGGGCCTCTTGTTCAAAATCCCATACTTAGAAAAATAATGGTTTTCCATTCCATCGGCCTTTGGTTCCAAAGTGTCCATCGGGCCTCTGGTTCCAAACCATACTTAGAAAAATAATGGTTTTCCAGTCCATCGGCCTCTGGTTCCAAAGTTTCCATTGGGCCTCTGGTTCCAAACCATATTTAGAATATTTTTCAATAATCATGACCAGAGCTCCTCTGGTCTTTCTACCAGAGCTTCTGGTTAGTCGACCAGAGCCTCTGGTTCCTCGACTTGAGCTTCTGGTTGTACTTATGAAAGCCAACCAGAGCCCCTCTAGTTTGATTTATAGAAATGTCTAAGTATAAAGGCTCTTTTGAAATATCATTTTAAAATTACAAATATAGCACTAAGCTTGTTTCTAAAAGATATAAAGCTTATTTTCAAASTAATAATTTATAAAAGATTTTGCATCATTTTTAAATCAATATCCAGAATCCTCTGGTTCTATTAYGAGGGTCAATCAGAGCCCCTCTGGTTCCTTGCAAGGTACAACCAGAGCTCCTCTGTTTCCTCATAATCAATGCTTTTACCCAAAGCATTTTTTTTATTCATAACCAACATTCATGAACTATATTATCTCCAATCACATAACGTCATTGCCATCATTTCTACTAAAGACAACATCTCTAAATAATCAAATCACCAAGAAATGAGAACTTAAATCTGTTGTAACTTTAATAGATATCATAATAAGAGTTAGGCCACGCAGACAACAACCAACCTTATATCCTCCCAATAATTCCCTTTTTATGATGTTCCACCCTTATATCCTCCCATTAATTCATATGAAGTAGTTCATCCAAAGACAGACCTTAGTCATATACGTCAGAGTGAACCTGTTCATAATTCCCAAACCAAATCATGTTTTCAACATAGGTTTATACTCAAAACCTTCTACTCTCAAGAACAACTTGTTCTCCCAAAACAGTTTAAAACTTTATTTTTCTGTAAAACTCTTTCAAACTGTTTTAAAACCCAGATACTGTTTAATTCTTTCCAAAAGAATCCCAAAAATAGATTCAAACAGCAACTTCTCAAAGGCTGTTGAAGAACACTACTTTGTTTCATATTTATCCAGAAACAGATTCCAAAACAATAACATCATAAAAACTGTTGAAGACAGTTTATCATCTTAACCTCAAAACCAATACCAAAACTCAACAGTTGATACACAAATATATATGAGGAATTTAGTTTCAAAACCACTCACCTTATCAAACAGATTTCTTGATGATAAACACACAGCAAAAGTTTTACTCTAACACAGAATCTTCAAGTACTTTTGAAGCAACAATTCTTGAAGAACACCTTATCTCACAAACACAGGTTCTTTTTTAAAAAGAATGACAGTGATAAGGATAACCTTATCCAAACTTTTCTTTAAATATCCTCACCCAGCCGGTGGAGGATTTTAATAATATAAAATTGGATATGACGGTGTGGATTTTATTATTTTAAAAACCTATTTGCTTCATTACTAAGGTACCACTAACTCAACAAAATATTCATATTATCCAAACATGTATGCACTTATTTCATGTATCATGTATTGTTGCCATATTCACGCATACCATCATATTATTTTTTAAATAATCACGTAAAATTTACCTTAACCCAGGTTATCTGAAACCAGGTTATAACATTCTCTCCCCCTTATAAGAATTCTGTCCCGGAATTCATTCAAATAACCATGGATATATTTCCTTCATATCTGATTTTAATTCCCATGTTGCTTCTGAACCTTTGTGAAATCACCACTGTACCTTTACTAGACTTATTTCCTTGTTTCTCAACACACAGGTTTTGTGGTCAGTTATAGCTTTTGGAGTTTCCACAAAATTCAATTTTTCATCCAACTTAATCTCCGGAAGTGGTATTGCCATGCTAGGATCAGCAAGGCATTTTCTTAGGTTTGACACATGGAAAGTATTGTGAATCAGACTAAGTTCCTCTGGTAATTCCAATTGGTAAGCTACTGGCCCAACTCGTTTACAGATTCTGAATAGACCAATATATCTTGGACCGAGTTTACCTTTCTTTCCAAACCTCATAACTCCTTTCCAGGGAAAAACTTTCAACATTACTAAATCATTCACGCAAAATTCAATTGATTTTCTGCGCTTATCTGCGTAACTTTTCTGACGATCTTGAGTTGTTTTAATTCTTCCCCGAATCTGATCAATCTTTTCAGAAGTTACTTGCACAATTTTGGGACCTGTTACTTGTTTCTCACCTACCTCATTCCAACATAAAGGGGTTCGACACTTCTGACCATACAACACTTCATATGGAGCCGCTTTGATGCTGGAATGGTAGCTATTATTGTATGCAAATTCTATTAGTGGAAGATGATCTTCCCATGATCCTCCAAAATCTATGATGCAAGCTCTTAGCATATCTTCAAGTGTCTGAATTGTTCTTTCACTTTGTCCGTCTGTTTGAGGATGATATGATGTGCTTAATCGAATTTGGGATCCTAATGCCGTTTGAAAACTTTCGATGTAAATCTGCTATCTCTGTCCGAAATGATAGATAGTGGAACCCCATATCTTGTCACAATTTCTTTAATATAAATCTGAGCTAACTTTTCCAATGAATAACTTTCTTTTATCTGTAGGAAGTGTGCAGATTTGGATAGACGATCCACTATTACCCATATGGCATCATACCCTTTTGGGGTTCTGGGTAACTTCATAATAAAATCCATTGTGATGTTATCCCATTTCCAAAGAGGAATTTCCAAGGATTGCAGTTTTCCATAGGGCCTCTGATGCTCTATCTTTACTTGTAGGCACGTCATACATTTTTCCACATACCTTGCTATGTCTTTCTTTAGTCCTGGCCACCAATAAAAAGTTTTCAAATCCTTATACATTTTATTAGTACCTGGATGAATGGAATATCGAGATT
>NW_020202098.1:28671-30659 GCF_001531365.2 Cynara cardunculus var. scolymus
AACATGGCCAAGGAATTGGACTTCCCTTAACCAAAATTCACATTTTGATAACTTGGCATACAACTTTTCTTTCCTCAAGAGACTCATAATCAGGTGAAGATGTTCTACATGTTCTGCTTCTGATTTGGAGTATATCAAAATATCATCGATGAATACAATAACAAACTTATCAAGATATTCATCGCACACCCTGTTCATTAGGTCCATGAAGACTGCTGGTGCATTGGTTAGGCCCAAAGGCATCACTAAAAATTCATGATGTCCATATCTTTTTCTGAACGCAGTTTTAGGAACATCTTCTTCTCCGACTTTCAGTTGATGATATCCGGATCGCAGATCAATCTTTGAGAAGTAACTGGTCACAACTAATTGATCAAATAAATCATCAATCCTGGGTAATGGATATTTATTCTTAACTGTCATTTTGTTAAGCTCCCAATAATCTATACACATTCTCATTGACCCGTCTTTTTTAACAAATAGAACCGGAGCTCCCCAAGGTGAAGTACTTGGTCTAACAAAACCTTTATCAAGTAGATCCTTCAATTGAGTCACCAATTCTTTCAGCTCTGATGGGGCTCATCTGTATGGTGTTTTGGCTACTGGTGCTGCCCCGGGTATCAGGTCAATTTTAAACTCGATGGCTTTGTCTGGTCGATACCAATCTGTATGGTGTTTTGGCTACTGGTGCTGCCCCAGGTATCAGGTCAATTTTAAACTCGTTGGCTCTGTCTGGTGGAAGACCAGACAAGTCTTTGGGAAAGACTTCTAGGTATTCTTTGACAATTGGGATCTGTTCTGATTCTTTCTCTTCTCTGTTTGCATTGATAGCATAAGCCAAAAACCCCTGACGTTTCTTATGTATACACTTACGAGCTTTCAACATGGAGAGAAGACTGATATGATAATCCCGATGATCACTATCTATGATGACTGTTCCTCTGCCTGGCAACTTAATTTCAATCTTCTTTTGGTTACATAAAATAGCTGCCTGATTTTTGGCTAACCAATCCATACCCACCACTACATCGAATTCCTTCATCGGCATAGGGAATAATTAAATAGGCAACTCACAACCCTCGATGGAAATGGTATATTTATCAAACACATAAGCAACAATTTCTTGACTATTAGCGGTGTCAACCACCAACTTTTTGTCAAGTGGCATAGAAATTAAACATTCAATTTCAGCAAAAGTAAAGGATACGAATGAAAAGTTCGCACCCGAATCAAATAGCACTTTAGCATATACAGAGTTGATGGAATAAGTACATGTTACCATGTCTGGAACTGCCTCTGCCTCATCTTTAGTTATTTGAAAGGATCGTCCTTGTGCCCTTCCTAGCCCTCCTCTATTCATACTTGGTCTCCCTCGACTACCCGTTGTACTATTTCCCAAACTTAGTTGTGGATTTTTGAGCTGTGGGAATTTGTATTTAAAATGATCCGGTGAATTGCAGTTGAAACATCTTTTATTCATCGAACAGAATCTTGATGAATGTCCAATCTCACCACAATTGAAGCATTTCATCAGTTCTGATTTACATTCTCCTTGATGAAATTGTCGACACCTAGGACAGACCTTCTCCATCAACCTCTACATTGGTTTCTTGTTGAACTTAAAGGACTTGGATCCTCTATATCCTGTTGAAGATCTTTCCCACTTCCTCTTTTCCATTTGTTTTCCTTCATCGCTTCTATTTTTATTCCTTTCGGTGACTTTAGCTGCATCGACTGCCAATGGAAAAGTGGTAGGGTTCATTGCTATAACAAATTCTCTAATTGAGGGTTTCACACCCTAGATATATCTCTCAACTTTTCTAGCTTCTGTGGATATGTAATGCTCAGCAAATCTAGAATACTCTATGCATTTTTCTATGTATTCTCTAACTGATCCAGAGCTTTGTTCCAACTTCAAGAAATCCTCTTCCATTTGTCTAACTGCAGCCTTGGGACAAAATTGTTCTTTGAATCTATTCACAAATTCT
>NW_020202098.1:33769-40228 GCF_001531365.2 Cynara cardunculus var. scolymus
GAAATAATCCGGTCAACCTCTCTTCTCTTTTAAATCGCACAACAAGGAACTCAGAAGCAAGAAGAGAAAATATAGAGGCTCAGCCTCCCTTTTATACTTTCCAAAACAGGAAAGGCGGCTAACACAGCCCCTTTTTCTCACAAAACTCTCATGCATGCATACATACACCATGTATATATATATAAATATATATACCATGCATACATATAAATGTATAACATATGCATTTCATTATTTATATACCATGCATACATATAAATGTATAACATATGCATTTCATATTATGCACATTTTCACATCCCAGCATGATCAAACGTAACAATTTATCATGCTATCACGTAAGCATTTAAATAAGATAATCACATATTATTTACCTTGGGTGATAACCAGGATCAAGTTATCACATTATCCACCCCTTAAATGAATTCCGTCCCATAATTCCTTTAATCAGAAAGCCGTGGGTATTCCGATCTCATCTTGGATTCCAATTCCCATGTTCTTTCTGGTCCTTTGTGAAACTTCCACCGAATCTTCACCAGGCTTATTTCTTTGTTTCTCAACAACCTGATCTTTCGGTCAAAAACAGCTTCCGGTGTTTCTACAAAATTCAACTTACTGTCTAATTGAATCTCTCGCAATGGTATAGCTAAATTCGGATCAGCCAAACATTTCCGCAGATTCGACACATGAAAAGTGTTGTGAATCAGACTCAGCTCTTCTAGCAGCTCTAACTGATATGCTACTGGCCCAATTCGCTTACGTATTCTGAACGGCCCCACATACCTTGGACTGAGCTTTCATTTCTTCCCAAATCTGATAACACCTTTCCATGGCGACACTTTTAACATTACAAATTCACCTATATTAAACTCAATTGGCTTTCGATGATTATCTGCATAACTTTTCTTGCGATCTTGTGCTGTTTTGATTCTTTCATGAATCTGTTCGATATTTTTCAGAAGTTTCTTGGACAATTTCAGGACCTGTCAGCTGTTTCTCACCCACTTCATTCCAACATAACGGCGTTCGACATTTATGTCCATACAACACTTCATATGGTGCCGCTTGGATACTGGAATGGTAACTATTGTTATATGCAAACTCTATTAATGGCAAGTGATCTTCCCACGATCCCCCGAAATCAATAATACAACTTCTTAACATATCTTCGAGAGTCTGAATAGTTCTTTCACTCTGCCCATCAGTTTGCGGATGATAAGCTGTACTTAATCGGATTTCAGATCCCAAAGGTTTCTGTAATCCTTCCCAGAACTTTGAAGTAAACCGACTATCTCAATTAGAGATAATAGCCAAGGGAACACCGTGTCTGGTAATAATTTATTTGATATAAATCTGCGCTAGTTTTCTAAAGAGTATTTCTCTCTTATTGGTAGAAAATGCACAGATTTAGATAATCGATCAACAATTACCCAAATCGCGTCATAGCACCTTGGAGTTCGAGGTAATTTCATAACAAAATCCATGGTAATGTGATCCCATTTCCATACAAGTATTTCTAAGGATTGAAGACTTTCGTATGGCTTCTGATGTTCAATCTTGACCTGTAAACATGTCAGACATTACTCCACATACCGAGCTATAACTCTTTTCAATCCTGGCCACCAATAAAAAGGTTTTAAATCTCGATACATCTTAATGGTGCATGGATGGATAGAATATCGGGATTTATGACTTTCATTTAATATCCTACTTCGGATATCTCCAAAATATGGTACCCAAATTCGCCCTTAAAAACACATAATTCCTTTGTCATTTGGTTCCAAGGTTGAAATCATCTTACCCAACTTTTCTGATTTGATAAGATCTTCTTTCATAGCTTCATTCTGACATCTCAGAACTTTTTCATGAATATCAGGGATTAAACTTATTTTCATTGCCACCGTTTTAATAGTCCTGCTCCTTTCTTTTCTACTTAAAGCGTCAGGTACCACGTTGGCCGTTCCTGGGTGGTAAAGGATTTCACAGTCATAATCATTAACAAGTTCAATCCACCGATGCTGTCGGATATTTAAATCTTTCTGGTTGAATAAATGTTGTAGACTCTTGTGATCTGTGTAAATCTGGCACTTTGTTCCCAGAAGATAATGCCTCCAGATTTTTAAAGCGAATACTACCGCAGCTAACTCCATATCATGAGTCGAATACTGCTTCTCATGATCCTTCATTTGTCTTGATGCATAAGAAATCACTTTTCCTCTCTGCATCAGAACGCATCCTAATCCTAACTTTGAAGCATCGCTGTATACCACAAAGTCTTTGGATCCATCTGGTAGAGTTAACACCGGCACACTACAGAGGTGATCTTTTAATAGTTGGAAAGCTTCTTGTTGTTCTTTTTCCCACTGAAACTTGACATTCTTTCGAGTCAATTTAGTTAATGGCACGGCTATCTTAGAAAAGTTCCGAATGAACTTACGGTAATAACCGGCCAATCCTAAAAAGCTTCGGACTTCATAAGGATTTTTCGGAGCTTCCCATCTTGCAACTGTTTCTATTTTTACTAGATCAACTTTTACTCCTTCTGAGATAATATGACCCAGGAATTGAACTTCTCTTAATCAGAACTCACATTTAGATAACTTTGCGTACGACTTTTCTTTCCTCAACATTTCCAATATCAAACGAAGATGTTTTGCATGTTCTTCTTTAGTTTTAGAGTATATAAGAATATCATCGATAAATACAATAACGAATTTATCAAGATATTCCTTACATACCCTATTCATCATATCCATAAAAGCTGCGGGTGCATTAGTTAAGCCGAATGGCATAACTAAGAATTCGTGATGCCCGTACCTTGTCCTGATTGCTGTTATTGCAAAATCTTTTTCCCTAACTTTAAGTTGATGATATCCTGACCTCAAATCGATTTTAGAGAAATAACTTGCTCCTACCAGTTGATCAAACAAATCATCAATCCTTGGTAAAGGATACTTGTTTTTAATTGTCAACTTATTCAGTTCACGATAGTCTATACACATTCGCATAGACCCATCCTTCTTCTTAAGGAATAAGACCGAAGCACCCCAAGGCGAAGTGCTAGGCCTAATAAATCTTTCAACTGTGCCACCAATTCTTTCAATTCAAATGGAGCTTAAACGGTATGGCGGCATTGCTACTGGTGCAGCTCCTGGTATAAGATCAATTCAGAATTCAATGACTCTATCTGGTGGTAATCCAAATAAGTCTTCTGGAAAGATTTCTGGATATTCACTAACAATCGGAATCGATTCCTCTTTTCTCTTCTCTTTCTTTAAATCAATTACATATGCCAAATATCCTTATCACTTCTTTCGAATACCTTTCTGGGCTTTCATTACTGACAAAATACTAGTATGATGATTCTGACGATTACCATAAATAACAATTGTTCTCTGGTCTGGCAGAATAATTCTGATTATTTTCTAATTACAAACAATGCTAGCCTGATACTTTGCCAACCAGTCCATACCCACTACTACCTCAAAGTCTTTCATTGGCATAGAAAATAACCGGATCGGAAGTTCACAGTCCTCAATAACAATAATACAGTTATTGAACACACTAGTAACATTTTCCTGACTATTAGCAGTATCAACAACTAATTTATCATCAAGTAGCACAGAATTCAGACATGCAGTTTGAGCAAACAATGGTGATACAAACGAAAAGTTTGCACCAAAGTCAAATAACACCTTAGCACATATTGAATTCAGGAGGAATATACTTGTTACTACATCCGGTGATGCTTCTGCCTCGTTCTTAGTCATTTGGAAGGATAGTCCCCGCGCCCCTCCTTGCCCTCCTCTATTCACAGTAGGTCTTCCCCGTGTACCAGACGCGTTACTCCCCATTGTTAACTGTGGAGTTCTTAACAAGGGACAATTTGGTTGAATATGATCCGGAAAATTGCAATTAAAACACCTTCAGTTAGCTGGGCAATTTCTAGACAGATGACCTGCTTCGCCGCACTTATAACATTTCTTTGGGTCCATCTTACATTCACCCTGATGAATTTGTCGACACTGTGAACAGACTTTCTCACTGATTTTCTGCTCAGATCTGTTATCATATCTAACAGTTTTTGGCCCTCGAAAAGATGAAGGCCCCTCCCATTTTCTTTTCTCAACAACCTTTCCTTCTGATTGTCTATTCTTATTTCGTTCGGTCACCTTAGCTGCATCTACTGTTAATGGAAAGGTATTGGGGTTCATAGCAATAACAAACTCTCTAATTGAGGGTTTCAAACCCCAAATATACCTCTCTATCTTCCTGAATTCAGTTGAAACATAATGTTCGGCAAAACGAGAGTATTTAATAATCTTTCGGTATACTCTCGAACTGTTCCATTTCCTTGCTCTAGTTTCAGGAAATCTTCCTCCGTTTGTCTCTCTGCCGTTTTAGGACATAAGTGATTCTTGAATCTATCCACAAATTCTACACATGACAGAGTCTATAAAATATCTGTTTTGGTAGATGATTCAACTTCCCACCAGAATAAAGCATTTTGTCTTTAATACATAAACAGTAAATCGAACTTTATCTGTTTCCGGACAACGAATGGTGTTGAACACAGATTCCATCTCCTTAATCCAACACATAGCTTTTACTGGATCTCTCTCCCCAGAAAAGGTTGGTGGTTTGCATGCCAAAAACATCTTAATATCTCCTTCTTTGATGTGGGTGACTGAAGTAGAGGGATGAACTTTCACTCTTTTCGTTTCTACCCTAGCCAGTATTCCCATAATAGATGTCATAGTTTCCCGCAACTTTCCCATTTCTTCTGCCAACATATCCCTGGTTATATATTCAGGATGTGGTACCGATCTTTCCTGAATATTCCCAGAGTGAGATTCTTCATGTTCAGAATGTATTCCAGTCCGACCCCTTCCCTGAGACTGACTTCTTCCTCTACCTCGTCGTCTTACTCTTCCCCGACCTCTATTTTCAGATGTACTAGTCGGATAGATTTACGAGTGATTCTTCTCTTTCCTCAGATTCTGGACACTTTTTCAGATCTTCTAGTTCGTCTAGACATCTGTAGAATTTAGTGTTAATAATCACATATTCACATTCCCAAATATAATGAAGTATTCAAGTTCAGATGTGTACCTGTAAATTCATAATTACACTGGCCAGATGTAATTAAAATTTCCCTTACACACTATTCTTTTAACTCATCATATTTATTTCCAATGGTGCTAACTATGTCTGGGACCCTTAACATGCAATAAAACAGTTTAAGTCTAGGTATCATGTTGTTGAATACCTAAATCTCTTAAACGCAGGCTCTGATACCACTTTGTAACACCCCAAGCCATGCATTGCATGTAACACATATTTCATACAAAAGAAATACATGATATCATTCCATTCAGGTCCCTTACTACAAGAATCTATTATGACCAAATACAATGTGTAAAAATTCAAATACATTACTTGTACTAATTAATAAAAACTATACATCAAAACATATCTTCAAGTAGAAATGCATATAGGAAAATATCACATTTTCCCCTTTCCCTTACCGTCCATACCTCCTACAACACATAGTTAAAATCACAAAACGAGGGTTAGACCGAAAGGTCTAGTGAGATGCCCTATTTATGTTATTGCAGGGTGAAAATCACCAAAATCTTTATGGAAAACAACATTTCATATATATAACAAATATATGAATAAATAAGAACATAATACCAGATCTTTTCCACATTTCAAGCAAAGCTTTTAGCTATATAAATCCCATACCTCAGAACTAATCAGGTTTCACATAATGCCACTTTTAAACCTTTTCAAATCAAAACAAGGTTTAAATAAAGTTTCAGGCCAAACCTGGTGTTTTCTCCTCAATAACATCCAGACTATGATTTCCAATACGAACCTTGATCCTAAATCTTTAAATCACAAAGAAATAAATATTCCGGAACACAGTAATCTTAAAGGATATAATAGAAAGAGTTATATCATACAATCACACATACAAATGCCACCCTTATATCCAAATGTACACCTCTCCTTGATATGCCACCCTTATCCCATGGTACACCTCTCCTTGATATGCCACCTTTATCCCATGGTACACCTCTCCTTGATATGCCACCCTTATTCCCTCATCAAAATATTTCACAAAACAATTTCAAATAGACCACAGTCGTTGAAATTATTATCAATACAAAATCATTTATTTCAAAACTTCCTTTTTATGATAAAATAACATTTCTTATCAAAAATACAAGGCATCACTTCAAATCCGGTTACTTGATTTAGTCGGACTTCATCTCCGGTCAACAATCCGGACAACACACCGCATAAAGCTTGATCGATTAACACTTAGAATCAAAATCAACATCTTTGTCCGGATAACAAGTCCGAACAATACCCCGCTCACAACTTGACCGATTTAAAACAATACGGACAATACATCCTCCAACCTTTGACCGATTTAAAACAATCCGGACA
>NW_020202099.1:0-11975 GCF_001531365.2 Cynara cardunculus var. scolymus
TATTGATTTCAAAACCTTTTTTTATGTTTATTTTGTAAATTTGTATTTGGGATTGTAAACTTTAGTTTTGTTTTAATTATGTTTTAAATTGTATGGTTGTGTTGTTTATACACTATTGCTATGAGACTCTMCCTGCCATACCTCGCGTTTCCGCTTTAGCAGGGTGTGACAATAACTGATATATTTAGTACAACGAATGTACTTGATATATGAGACTTTTTTATGTTCATCTCTCCAGGACTTCCATACGATCATTAATAGCTTCAAGAAGCATATCTATAAATGTTATGATAGAATAACAAATATTCTATAAATTTGTACAATGAAGAAATGATAAAGCAACTAATGCTTCAAATTAGGCTCAAAAAGATAAATAGTGTGGACCACACAAATTTATCAGACTGAATTTATGGTCAACATGATTTGAAGGGGGACATGTATCCTTCTTTTTCAATATCAATTATCTCCAAATGAGAAACCGATAGATAATGAGCTACATGTCCCAAATGTTATTGAAACACTTATCTTTTGAGAGATAAATAAGTAGCTAGTTGGGTTATAACAAGAGTTGCTCTGGGCTTTGTCTTTTTCAATATTAGTCTCCACAGAATTGAGAACTAATAGATTTTGTGGTTTGCGCGGATTATAGTAGATAGAACAGGATTCTTTTAATCTTTTAATCCTGAACACAACTCTCATCAATTCTTTTAGCTCACAACAACTACCGCTCTCATTTACATTTTAAGCTCTACACACACAACTATTTTGAGATTAAGCTCACTCAAATATGGATGTCCTCTTAGGTAGGGTTGTCGGTTTTGAAAATCCATAGAGGTATTTCTGTTAAGCTCTCAGTCCCTCCTAAAAATAACATTGTAAGCTCATTTGATCACTAATGATTAATGAAAAATATTATTACAATGATGCACATTCGATCTGATGAAAATTGATCAAGAATAATGTAGCAACTAATCACATGAACAATTAATCAGGAGTGATGTACAAAACCGATTATTCAGAATAATTGGGAGAAATGAACGAAGAGTTGTAAGAACAAGTTTATAGATTTATACAGTCAAAGAATGAAGAAATGTGTATCAATCAAAGAATTATATTTTAGATAAACTCAGAAAACAACTTTGAATGCAAATGAATGTATTATCACTGAAAATAATTTTCATTTTAGAGACGTGATAATAACCATTTGAAGAATAACTGAAACAGGTATTGGAAATATGTATGAAGAGAAAATACACAAGTAAAATCTCAAAGAAATACTTGATCAGAAATGATACTCGTTTTGAGTCAGCTCAAATTTCAAAAACATTTTCAACACTCCCCCTAGAAAATAGATTTTATATTCAAACAGATAAAAACTTTAATCTCCTTTAGAGTTGGCTCAGATTCTGAACTTAATTTTTCAGAAGTTGTTGTTAAAGACCAGGTCCTGAACTGGGTGTTTAGAAACCATTCTCCGACAAATCACACACTCCCCCTGCATCGGTGTATCATATGAATAAATGTTTGGCATTGACACAACATATGAAACACCTGCAAAACAGATTAAGTAGATTTTTGTACGCAGACAAACATGGGTCCTACTTTATTAGTACTGATTTGAGGAATGTTATAAGTGTCATACCATCTATTCTCATCAGATAATTTCTTTTTGGTTCTTTTAACAAGTAAATCAGATATGCAATAAGAATCATACCAGTCATTATTATTGTAACACCCTGAATCCATACATTGCATATAACACATATTACATTCATAGAATACATGTTTTTCCCCACATAGGTCCATAATACAAGAGACTTATACTATAAAATATACAACTCAAAAATTCCAAAAGTACATGCTCTTGTATCTTAACATCTAAACTCCAAAACATGGCTAGTTAAGATCTTCATACAACTAAGCACATAGGGAAATAGTTCACAAAATGCTCTTTCCCTTATTATCATTACCTGCACACATATTTTGAAAGCACAAAATGAGGGTTAGACATAAATGTCTAGTGAGAATCCCTTTTTATGTAATGTAGGGTAAAGATCACCAAAACATTTATTTAAAATATACCATTCTAAAAATCTATAGAAAAAAATTACTATGATAACTGGATCTTGGTTATCACCCGAGGTAATAAATACGTGATTATTTGTTAGAAAATGTTTATGTGACAGCATGATAAATTGTTATGTTTGATCATGCTAGTATGTGAAGTTATATGCATAAATGAGTATGCATTAGATATGTGGGCATAATTATATACATAATGAAGTACATGCATAGGTGTATATGTATGTGTGATTATGTACTTGTGTTTATACATGTGTGTGTGTACTAGAGCCTCATGTAAGCAAGGTGTATGTATGTATGCATGTGAGGGGGAGAGGATTTAGTAGCCGACTTTCCTGAAAAGGAAAGTATAAAAAGAGGAGTTAAGCCTCCTTTACATCTTTCTGTCCATTTTTGAATAAATTGAGAGTAAGTGTGCGATTTAAAGAGAGAGGAAGTTGATCGGATTGTTCTTGACCGGATTTCAAGATCAAGTTGATTTCAAGTGTTTGGTTTCAAAAGATTTAAGGTGAGTGGTTAAAAAGGGCTTTAAACCATTTTGTTTGCATCTTGAATTATATTTTTAAAAGATTTATATATGTTTTAAGTTTAATTCGGCTATGTGTGAACGATTTAATGTTTAAACCGGATAAGAGGGTTGAGCGGTTTAGCCCTAAACCGAACAAAGTGTAAGCGATTAAATATAAACCGCTCAAGTATTGAGCGGTTTAGTCTTAAACCGATCAAGTGTTGAGCGATTTATGATTATTGAGTTTATGTATTTTGAAAGGAAAAGTATGAATACGACCATGTGGTGTCCAGATTGTTTTAAATCGAACAAGTCTTAGGTGATGTATTGTCCGGACTTGTTATCCGGACAAAAGTATTTGAAATGATTCCAAGTATTAAATCAGACAGGCCTTGGGCGGTATATTCTCTGGATTTGGTAAATCGGTCAAGACTTGACCGGAGATGAAGTTCGGCCAAGTCAAGTTTACCGGATTTGTGCTACGCCTTGTACTTGATTGATGAAAATTGTTATTTTATCATAAAAGTAAAATTTGATATAAATGATTTTGGATTGATAATAATTCCATTGACTGCGGTCTATTTGGAATTGTTTTTGTAAAATATTTTGATGAGGAAATAAGGGTAGCATATCAAGGAGAGGTGTACCATGGGATAAGGGTGGCATATCAAGGAGAGGTGTACCATGGGATAAGGGTGGCATATCAACGAGAGGTGTACATTTGATATAAGGGTGGCATTTGTATGTGTGTTGTATGATATAACTCTTGCTATTATATCCCTTAAGACTACCATGGTCTGGAATCTTTATTTCTTTGTTATTTAAAGATTTAAGATCAAGGTTCTTATTGGAAATCATATTATGGATGTTATTGAGAAGAAAATAACAGGTTCGGCCCGAAACTTTAAGTAAACCTTGTTTGATTAGAAAAGGTTTAAAAGTGGCATTATTTGAAACTTGGTTGGTTCAAAGGTATGTGATTTGAATAGCTGAATGCTTAGCTTGAAAAGTGGATAGGTACTAGTATTATGTTCCTACTTGTTCATATATTTGTTATATATATATATATATATATATGAAAAGTTGTTTTTCATAAAGATTTTGGTGATTTCACCCTGCAATAACATAAATAGGGTAACTCACTAGACCTTTCGGTCTAACCCTCGTTTTGTGATTTTAAYTATGTATTGAAGGAGGTACAGACAGTAAAGGAAAGGGGAAAATGTAATATTTTCCTATATGCATTTCTACGTGAAGATCTGTCTTTGATGTACAATTTTGATTATTGAACGTTGATTAGTGCAAGAAATGTATTTGAATTTTTAAGGCATGTATTCTGTATAGTGATTTCTTGTACTAAGGGACCTAAATGTGATATAAACATGTATTTCTTTTGTATGAAGTATGTGTTACATGCAATGTGTTGTATGAGGTGTTACAGAAAGTGGTATCAGAGTCTGAGTTTAAGGGATTTAGGTATTTAACAGCATGATACCTAGACTTAAACTGTTTTTATTGCATGTTAAGGGTCCCGGACATAGTTAGCTCCATTGGAAATAAATATGATGGGTTGAAAAACAGTGTGTAAGGTAAATTTTAATTACATATGGCCAGTGTAATTATGAATTTACATGTACACATCTGAACTTGAATACTTCATTATATTTGGGAATGTGAATACGTGATTATTAACACTAAAATTTGTAGATGTCTAGCCGAACCTGAAGATCTGAAAGAGTGGCTCATCCAGAATTTGAGGAAAGGGAAGAATCACCCGTAAATCTACCGACTAGCACGTTTGGAAATAGAGGACAGGGAAGAGCAAGGGGACGAGGCAGAGGAAGAAGTCAATCTCAAGGAAGGGGTCGGACTGAAGTTCATTCTGAACATGAGGATTCCCATTCTGGAATGTTCAGGAGAGATCAGTGCCACACCCTGAATATGTAACCAGGGACATGTTGGCTGAAGAAATGGGGAAGTTACGGGAAACTCTGACATCCATAATGGGAGTACCAGCCAGGATAGAAACAGAGAGAATAGAAGTACGTCCCTCGGTACCAATTACTCACAATAAAGAGGGAGATATTAAAATGTTTTTGGCATGTAAGCCACCAACATTCTCTAGAGAAAGAGATCCAATGAAAGCCGTGTGTTAGATTAAAGAAATGGAATCTGTGTTCAACACCATTTGGTGTTCGAAAACAGATAAAGTTCGATTTGTTGTTTCTGTATTAAATTCAAATGCTTTGTTCTGGTGGGAAGTTGAATCGTCTGCCAAAACGGATGTTTTACAGACTTTGTCTTGAGTAGAATTCATGGACAAATTCAAGAACCAGTTTTGTCCTAAGATAGCAGTTAGACAAATGGAAAAACATTTCCTGAAGTTAGAACAAGAAAATGGAACAGTTCGGGAGTATACGAAAAGATTCATTGAATACTCTTGCTTTGCTGAACATTATGTTTCAACCGAACCCAGGAAGATAGAAAGGTATATTTGGGGTTTGAAACCCTTAATCAGAGAGTTTGTAATTGCCATGAACCCCAATACCTTTTCATTAACGGTAGATGCGGCTGAAGTGACCGAACGAAATAAGAACCGACAGCCAGAAGGAAAAGTTGTAGAAAAGAGAAGGTGGGAAGGGTCTTCATCTTTTCGAGGGCCAAAAACTGTAAGATATGATAACAAACATGAGTAGAAGATAAGTGAGAAAGTCTGCTCACAGTGCCGACAGGTTCATCAGGGTGAATGCAAGATGGACCCAAGAAAATGTTATAAGTGTGGTGAAGCAGGCCATCTGTCTAGAAATTGCCCAACTAATTGAAGGTGTTTTAATTGCAATTCTCCGGTATTCTACCAAATTGTCCATTGTTAAGAACTCCACAATTAACAATGGGAGTAATGCGACGGGCACTCGGGGAAGACCTATAGTGAACAGAGGAGGGCAAGGAGGGGCGCGGGAACGGTCCTTCCAGATGACTAAGAACGAGGCAGAAGCGTCACCAGATGTAGTAACAGGTATTTTCTTCCTGAATTCAGTACGTGCTAAGGTGTTATTTGACTCGGGTGCAAACTTTTCGTTTGTATCACCATTGTTTGCTCAACTGCATGTCTGAATTCTGTGATACTAGATGATGAATTAGTAGTTGATAGTGCTAATAGTCAAGAAACTGTTACAAGTGTGTTTAATAACTGTAATATTATGATTGAGGGCTATGAACTTCCGATTCGGTTATTTCCCATGCCGAAGAAAGAATTTGATGTAGTGGTGGGTATGGACTAGTTGGCAAGGTATCAGGCTAGTATTGTTTGTAATTAAAAAATGATCAGAATAACGCTGCTAGACCAAGGAACAGTTATTATTTATGGTGATCGTCAGAATCACCATACCAATATTTTGTCAGTAATGAAAGCCCAGAAAAGTATTCGGAAGAAGTGCCAAGGATGTTTGGCATACGTAATTGATATGAAGAAAGAGAAGGGAAAAGAAGAATCGATTTCGATTGTTAGTGAATATCCAGAAGTCTTTCCAGAAGACTTATCTGGATGACCACAAGACAGAGTTATTGATTTCCGAATTGATCTTGTACCAGGGGTTGCACCAGTAGCAAAGGCGCCATACCGGTTAGCTCCAATTGGTTGTACAGTTGAAAGATTTAACTGACAAAGGATTTATTAGACCCAGCACTTCACCTTGGGGTGCTCCGGTCTTATTTGTCAAGAAGAAAGATGGGTCTATGTGAATGTGTATAGACTATCGTGAACTGAATAAGTTGACAATCAAGAACAAATATCCTTTACCAAGGTATGATGATTTATTCGACCAATTGGTAGGAGCAAGTTATTTCTCCAAGATTGATTTAAGGCCAGGGTATCATCAGCTCAAAGTCAGGGAAGATAATGTTGCCATAACAGCATTCAGAACTAGATATGGGCATCATGAATTCTTAGTTATGCCGTTCGAATTAACTAATGCGCCCGCAGCCTTTATGGATCTAATGAATAGAGTATGTAAGGAATATCTTGATAAATTCGTTATTGTATTTATCGATGATATTCTTATATACTCAAAAACCAAAGAAGAGCATGTGGAACATCTTCGTTTGATATTGGATTTGTTGAGAAAAGAAAAGTTGTACGCAAAATTGTCTAAATGTGAATTCTGGTTGAGAGAAGTTCAATTCGTGGGTCATGTAAGTTCAGAAACAGGGGTAAAAGTAGATCCAGCAAAAATAGAAGCAGTTGCAAGATGGGAAGCTCCAAAAAATCCTTCTGAAGTCCGAAGCTTTTTGGGATTGGCTGGTTATTACCGTAAGTTCATTCAGAACTTTTCTAAGATAGCCGTATCATTGACTAAATTGACTCGGAAGAACATTAAATTCCAGTGGGAAGGAGAATAGCAAGAAGCTTTTCAACTGTTAAAAGATCATCTTTGAAGTGCACCAGTATTGACTCTACCAGATGAGTCTGAAGACTTTGTGGTTTACAGCGATGCCTCAAAATTAGGGTTAGGATGTGTTCTGATGCAGAGAGGAAAAGTGATTTCTTATGCGTCAAGACAATTGAAAGATCATGAGAAGTAATTTCCAAGCCATGACATGGAATTAGCTGCAGCGGTATTTGCTCTGAAAATTTGGAGACACTGTCTTCTGGGAATGAAATGTCAGATTTATACTGATCATAAAAGTTTACAACATTTGTTCAGCCAGAAGGAATTAAATATGCGACAGCATCGGTGGATTAAACTGGTTAATGACTATGATTGTGAATTTCTTTACCACCCGGGAAAAGCTAACGTGGTGGATGACGCTTTAAGCCGGAAAGAAAAGAGTGGAACCATTAAAACTGTGGCAATGAGAATGAACTTGATCCCATCATTCGTAAGGAAATTTAGAGATGCCAACAAGAAGCTATGAAAGAAGAATTTGTTAAAATAGAAAGGTTGGGTAAGATGATTTCAAAGGCGAATTTGGATACCACATTTTGGAGATATCTGAAATACAATATTAAATGAATGCCATAAGTCCCGATACTCTATTCATCCAGGCACCAATAAGATGTATAGAGATTTGAAACCTTTTTATTGGTGGCCCAGATTGAAGAAAGACATAGCTAGATATGTGGAACAGTGTCTGACATGTTTACAGGTTAAGATTGGACATCAAAAGCTGTATGGAAGCCTTCAATCTTTAGAGATATCTGTATGGAAATGGGATCACATTACTATGGATTTCGTCATGAAGTTGCCTCGAACTCCAAAAGGGTATGACGCGATTTGGGTAATTGTTGATCATATGTCCAAATATGCGCATTTTCTGCCAATAAGAGAGAAGTACTCTCTAGAAAAGCTGGCGCAGATTTATATCAAAGAAATTGTAACAAGACACGGTGTTCCATTGTCTATTGTCTCTGATAGAGATAGTCGGTTTACTTCAAAATTCTGGGAAAGGTTGCTAGAGCTTTGGGATCTGAAATTCGACTAAGTACAGCTTATCATCCGTAGACTGATGGGCAAAGTGAAAGAACTATTCAGACTCTCGAAGATATGTTAAGAAGTTGTATTATTGACTTTGGGGGATCGTGGGAAGATCACTTACCATTGATAGAGTTTGCATACAACAATAGCTACCATTCCAGTATACAAGCGGCACCGAATGAAGTGTTGTATGGACGCAAATGCCGAACGCCGTTGTGTTGGAATGAAGTGGGTGAAAGGCAGCTGACAGGTCCTGAAATTGTCCAAGAAACTTCTGAGAAAATTGAACAGATCCGCAAAAGAATTAAAACAGCACAAGATCACCAGAAAAGTTATGCAGATAATCGTCGAAAGCCAATCGAATTTTGTGTAGGTGATTTTGTGATGCTGAAAGTTTCGCGGTAGAAGGGTATCGTTAGATTTGGAAAGAAAGGTAAACTCATTCCAAGATATGTAGGGCCATTCAGAATAAGTAAGCGAATTGGGCCAGTAGCATATCAGTTAGAACTGCCAGAAGAACTGAGTTTGATTCACAATACTTTTCATGTGTCGAATCTGCGAAAATGTTTAGCGAATCCAAGTTTAGCTCTACCATTGCCAGAAGTTAAATTAGACAGCAAGCTAAACTTTGTGGAAACACCAGAAGTTGTTGTCGATCGAAAGATCAAAGTGTTGAGAAACAAAGAAATAGGTCTGGTAAAGGTTCAGTGGAAGTTTCACAAAGGATCGGAAGCAACATGGGACTTAGAGTCAAAGATGAGATCAGAATACCCTTGGCTTTTTTATTAAAGGAATTCCGGGACGGAATTCTTTTGAGGGGTGGATAACGTGATAACTGGATCTTGGTTATCACCCGAGGTAATAAATACGTGATTATTTGTTAGAAAATGTTTATGTGACAACATGATAAATTGTTATATTTGATCATGCTAGTATGTGAAATTATATGCATAAATGAGTATGCATTAGATATATGGGCATAATTATATACATAATGAAGTACATGCATAGGTGTATATGTATGTGTGATTATGTACTTGTGTTTATACATGTCTGTGTGTACTAGAGTCTCATGTAAGCATGGTGTATGTATGTATGCATGTGAGGGGGAGAGGCTTTAGTAGCCAACTTTCCTGAAAAGGAAAGTATAAAAAGAGGAGTTAAGCCTCCTTTACATCTTTCTATCCATTTTTGAATAAATTGAGAGTAAGTGCGCGATTTAAAGAAAGAGGAAGTTGAACGGATTGTTCTTGACCGGATTTCAAGATCAAGTTGATTTCAAGTGTTTGGTTTCAAAAGATTTAAGGTGAGTGGTTAAAAAGGGCTTTATACCATTTTGTTTGCATCTTGAATTATATTTTTAAGAGAATTATATATGTTTTAAGTTTAATCTGGCTATGTGTTGAACGATTTAAGGTTTAAACCGGATAAGAGGGTTGAGCGGTTTAGCCCTAAACCGAACAAAGTGTAAGCGATTTAAATATAAACCGCTCAAGTGTTAAGCGGTTTAGTCTTAAACCGATCAAGTGTTGAGCAATTTATGATTATTGAGTTTAAGTATTTTGAACAGAGAAGTACGAATACAACCATGTGGTGACCGGATTGTTTTAAATCGAACAAGTCTTAGGAGATGTATTGTCCGGACTTGTTATCCGGACAAAAGTATTGGAAATGATTCCAAGTGTTAAATCGGACAGGCCTTGGGCAGTATATTGTCCGGATTTGGTAAATCGGTCAAGACTTGACCGGAGACGAAATCCGGCCAAGCCAAGTTGACCGGATTTGTGCTATGCCGTGTACTTGATTGATGAAAATTGTTATTTTATCAAAAATGAAAATTTGATATAAATGATTTTTGATTGATAATAATTTCATTGATTGCGGTCTATTTGGAATTGTTTTTGTAAAATGTTTTGATGAAGAAATAAGGGTGGCATATCAAGGAGAGGTGTACCATGGGATAAGGTTGGCATATCAAGGAGAGGTGTACCATGTAGGTGGCATATCAAGGAGAGGTGTACATTTGATATAAGGGTGGCATTTGTATGTGTGTTGTATGATATAACTCTTTCTATTATATCCCTTAAGACTACCGTGGTCTGGAATCTTTATTTCTTTGTGATTTAAAGATTTAAGATCAAGGTTCTTATTGGAAATCATAGTCTGGATGCTACTGAGGAGAAAATAATAGGTTTGGCCTGAAACTTTAAATAAACCTTGTTTGATTAGAAAATATTTAAAAGAGACATTATATGAAACCTGCTTGGTTCAAAGGTATGTGATTTGAATAGCTGAATGCTTAGCTTGAAAAGTGGAAAGGTACTAGTATTATGTTCCTACTTGTTCATATATTTGTTATATATATATATATATATAGACTTGGGATCATGTGAGACCAGCCTGTTTTCGTGAGACCCGTGAGACCAACATTTTACACTTGAAACTTCACAGCAAAATGCTGTGAAGGTAACTTTTTAAAACCTTCACAGTGTTTTTGCTGTGAAGGTTCGACTTTTTTTAAACCTTCACAGTGTTTTTGCTGTGAAGGTTACATGTAAAAATGTGGTCTCACGGGTCTCACGAAAACAGGCTAGTCTCACGTGAACCCAACCCTATATATATATATATATATATATATATATATATATATGAAAAGTTGTTTTTCATAAAGATTTAGGTGATTTCACCCTACAATAACATAAATAGGGTAACTCACTAGACCTTTCGGTCTAACCCTCGTTTTGTGATTTTAACTATGTATTGCAGGAGGCACGGACAGTATGTTATAACCAGGTCCGAGACAACCTGGGTTGAGGTAATTTATACATGTTTATTATGTGAAATATGCATACCAAAGTAGAAATGCATGAACTATACATGTGAATGTGATATTGTGCATGCATATATGTGAAAAGATGACATGCCATAAATGATTTATACGTGTATGCATGTAGTGTGAAGCATGATGAGGTGGTGCTTATTGAGTTTATTTATTCGGGTAAAATCATTATATCTTCATGGTTAAGAAATCATGAATTTTATAATATAAAAACCACCGTCAAAGATTATTACTATTGGAGGAAACTTTCACCGCCTTTGAGTTTTTATAACTAAAATAATTTTCACCGCTTTGGTGAGAGTATTTAAAGAAGTAAAAAGATAAGATTTTATCTTATCATTTCAATTGAAAGAGAAAGAAAGTGTGTGGCGGTGAAAAGTATTCTTGAAGACTCTGTGCTAGGATTAAAGCTTTTGCTGTGTGATTATCTTCAAGAAATATGTTTGATAAGGTGAGTTTTAAACTACTGTTGAGTATAAACTGTGAGTTTTTAAACTACTTTGTTATAAAACTGTGAGTTTTATTGTTGATTATATGCTATGAGTTTTGATGTTGGTTTTGAAGAAAAGATGGTAAAACTATTTTGAGAGTTTTAAAGGTGTTACTGTTATTGTTGGAAAGATAAAGAAGAGTTTACTTCTTTAAAAACAGATTTGGAAATGATATCAACTGTTGAGTTGATATTGGTTTTGAGGTTAAGATGATAAACTGTTTTTAACAGTTTTATGATGATGTTATTTTGGAATCTAGTTTTGATAAATATGAAACAGATTTGTGTTCTTCAACAGCCTTGAGAAGTTGTTGTTTGAATCTATTTTTGGAACTGTTTTGGAGAGAATTAAACAGTATCCGGGTTTTCAAAACAGTTTCAAAGAGTTTACAGAGAAACAAGAGTTTTAAACTGTTTTGGGAGAACAGATTGTTCTTGAGAATAAAAGGTTTTGAGTATAAACCTATGTTGGAACCATGATTTGGTTTGAGGATTATGAACAGGTTCACTCTGACAGGTAACAGAGGGATGTCTTTGGATGAACTACTTCATATTAATGAGCAGGAGGATATAAGGGTGGAA
>NW_020202099.1:13365-14886 GCF_001531365.2 Cynara cardunculus var. scolymus
ATGTGAATTACTTCTCTATATGCTTAGCTGTTTTGGAAGCATAGATGCTAGGATGCAAGAGCATGTACTTTTGGAATTTTTGGGTTGTGTATTTTATAATACAGACTCTTGTATCGAGGACCTATATGGGGACAACATGTATTCTATATATGAAATATGTGGTATATGCAATGTGTGGATTTGGGGTGTTTCATATTGGTATCAGAGCCTAAGTTTAAGGGATTTAGGTGATCAATTGCATGATGATGCCTAGACTTAAACTATTCTATTGCATATTAGGGTCCCAGACATAGTTAGAACCTTTTAAATAAATATGATAAGTTAAGAGGTCAGTGTGTAAGGTATTTTCGGATTGCATCTGGCCAATGTAATTTTGAATCTACAGGTACATAACTGAACTTGGACACTTTATTATATTTGGGAATGTGAAAATGTGTTATTTAATCATGAAATCTGCAGATGGCAAGTCGGTCCAGAAGATTACAAAGACTAGCCCATCCTGATCTTAGTGAAGCAGAAAATTCTCCCATCGAAGCCCCTATTAGTACCTCACGAGGTAGAGGCAGGGGAAGAGGGAGCAATCAAACAAGGGAAAGAAATCATCAATCAGAAGACTATGTTAATCAAGCAGAATCCAATTCTGGGGATAACAATCCAGAACCAGCGCCACAGCCAGAATTTGTAACCAGAAATATGCTGGCTGAAGAAATGGGAAGGTTAAGAGAAACCTTAACATCAATATTGAGAATGCCTACAAGGGTGGAAACAGAACGAGTGGAGATAAATCCTTCCATACCAACACCAAGCACAAAAGGAGGGGATATTAAAATGTTTCTAACATGCAAACCACCAAATTTTTTGGGTGAACGAGATCCAGTTAAAGCTATGTGTTGGATAAAAGAAATTGAATCAGTATTCAATACCATACGTTGTCCAGAAGCCGACGAAGTCAGGTTTGCTATATCAGTTCTAAAATGTAATGCTTTGTATTGGTGGGAAATAGAGTCTCTTGGAAGGGTGGATGTTTTGCAAACTTTGTCATGGGCAGAATTTGTGAACAGATTTAAGGAACAATTTTGTCCCAAAGCAGCGGTTAGACAAATGGAAGAGGATTTCTTGAAGTTATAACAAAGCTTTGGATCAGTTAGAGAATACATAGAAAAATTCATAGAGTATTCTAGATTTGCTGAGCATTACATATCCACAGAAGCAAGAAAAGTTGAGAGATATATCTGGGGTTTGAAACCCTCGATTAGAGAATTTGTTATAGCAATGAATCCTACCACATTTCCATTGGCAGTCGATGCAGCTGAAGTCACAGAAAGAAATAAAATAGAAGCGACGAAGGAAATCAAATGGAAAAGAGGAAATGGGAAGGATCTTCAACAGGATATCAAGAAACCAAGTCCTTTAAGTTCAACAAGAAACCGATGCAGAGGTCGATGGATAAGATATGTCCTAGGTGTCGACAATATCATCAAGGAGAATGCAAACCAGAATCAATGAAATGCTTCAATTGTG
>NW_020202099.1:15099-27518 GCF_001531365.2 Cynara cardunculus var. scolymus
TACAACAAGTGGTCGAGGGAGACCAAGTATGACTAGAGGAGGGCTAGAAAGGGTGTAAGGACGATCTTTTCAGATGACTAAAAATGAGGAAGAGGTAGTTCCAGACATGGTAACAGGTATCTATTCTATCAACTCTATATATGCTAAAGTGTTATTTGACTCGGGTGCAAACTTCTCGTTTGTATTCCCATCATTTGCCTCATATGCTCATATGAATTATGTGCTACTTGACGATAAATTAGTAGTTGATACTACTAACGGTCAAGTATTTGTTAGTTATATGTTTAAAAACTGTACTATCATAATTGAGGATTGTGAGTTGCCTATCCGATTATTTCCCATGCCTATGAAGGAATTTGATGTAGGAATGGATTGGTCGGCAGAAAATAAGACTAGCATCGTTTGCAGTGAAAAGATGATTAGAATTATGTTACCTAATAGAGGGACAGTTGTAATTTATGGTGATCATTAGAATCATCGTATCAGTTTGCTATCTGTGATGAAAGCCAGAAAGTGTATCCAAAAGAAATGCCAAGGATTTTTAGTCTATATAATTGATGCTAAGAAAAAAAAAGAATAAGCAAGAATTAATTCCGATTGTTAGTGAATATCCTGAAGTCTTTCCAAGAAGACTTGTTAAGGCTACCTCTAGATAGAGTTATTGAATTTAGGATTGATTTGATACTCGAAGCAACACCTATAGTCAAAACACCATATAGATTAGCCCCATCAAAATTGAAAGAATTGGTGACTCAACTAAAGGATCTACTTGACAAGGGTTTTTAGACCAAGTACTTCATCTTGGGGAGTTCCGGTTTTATTTGTTAAAAAGAGAGACGGGTCAATGAGAATGTGTATAGATTATCGGGAACTTAACAAAATGACAGTTAAGAATAAATATCCATTACCCAGGATTGATGATTTATTTGAACAATTAGTTGGGACCATGTTGTGTCACAAGAAAGAATCAAAGTTCATCCATTCAAAATTTGTAAACGAGTTGGACCAGTAGCTTACCAATTGGAATTACCAGAGGAACTTAGTCTGATTCACAGTATTTTCCATGTGTCAAACCTAAGGAAATGCCTTGCTGATCCTAGTATGGCAATACCACTTCCGGAGATTAAGTTGGATGACAAACTAAATTTTGTAGAAACTCCAGAAGCTATAACCGACCACAAAACCCCGTGTATTGAGAAACAAGGAAATAAGTCTAGTAAGGGTACAGTGGCGATTTCACAAAGGATCACAAGCAACATGGGAATTAGAATCATAAATGAAAGAAAAATATCTATGGTTATTTGAATGAATTCCGGGACGGAATTCTTTTAAGGGGGGAAGAATGTTATAACCAGGTCCGAGACAACCTGGGTTGAGGTAATTTATACATGTTTATTATGTGAAATATGCATACCAAAGTAGAAATGCATGAACTATATATGTGAACGTGATATTGTGCATGCATATATGTGAAAAGATGACATGCCATAAATGATTTATACGTGTATGCATGTAGTGTGAAGCATGCATGAGGTGGTGCTTATTGAGTTTATTTATTCGGGTAAAATCATTATATCTTCATGGTTAAGAAATCATGAATTTTATAATATAAAAACCACCGCCCAAGATTATTACTATTGGAGGAAACTTTCACCGCCTTTGAGTTTTTATAACTAAAATAATTTTCACCGCTTTGGTGAGAGTATTTAAAGAAGTAAAAAGATAAGATTTTATCTTATCATTTCAATTGAAAGAGAAAGAAAATGTGTGGCGGTGAAAAGTATTCTTGAAGACTCTGTGCTAAGATTAAAGCTTTTGCTGTGTGATTATCTTCAAGAAATCTGTTTGATAAGGTGAGTTTTAAACTACTGTTGAGTATAAACTGTGAGTTTTTAAACTACCTTTGTTATAAAACTGTGAGTTTTATTGTTGATTATATGCTATGAGTTTTGATGTTGGTTTTGAAGAAAAGATGGTAAAACTATTTTGATAGTTTTAAAGGTGTTACTGTTATTGTTGGAAAGATAAAGAAGAGTTTACTTCTTTAAAAACAGTTTTGGAAATGATATCAACTGTTGAGTTGATATTGGTTTTGAGGTTAAGATGATAAACTGTTTTTAACAGTTTTATGATGATGTTATTTTGGAATCTAGTTTTGATAAATATGAAACAGATTTGTGTTCTTCAACAGCCTTGAGAAGTTGCTGTTTGAATCTATTTTTGGAACTGTTTTGGAGAGAATTAAACAGTATCCGGGTTTTAAAACAGTTTGAAAGAGTTTACAGAGAAACAAGAGTTTTAAACTGTTTTGGGAGAATAGATTGTTCTTGAGAATAAAAGGTTTTGAGTATAAACCTATGTTGGAACCATGATTTGGTTTGAGGATTATGAACAGGTTCACTCTGACAGGTAACAGAGGGATGTCTTTGGATGAACTACWTCATATTAATGAGCAGGAGGATATAAGGGTGGAATATCATGTAAAGGAGATAATCTGAAGGATATAAGGTGGGACGTTCTCGGCATCGCCTAACTGTTACCATGATAACTATTAGAGTTACAACAGATTGGAGTTCTCACTTCTTGGTGATTTGAGGATTTAGAGATGTTGTCTTTAGTAGAAATGATGGTAATGATGTGATGGTATTGGAGATAATATAATTCGTGAATGTTGATGCTTTGGGTAAAAGCATTGATTATGAGGAAACAGATGAGCTCTGGTTATACCTTGCAAGGACCAGAGGGGCTCTGATTGACCCTCATAATAGAATCAAAGGATACTGGATTCTAATTCATTTTGCAAAATCTTTTATGAATTTATGAGTTTGGAAAATAAGCTTTATATCTTTGAGAAGCAAGCTTAGTACTTTTATTTATTGTTTTAAAATGAATATTTTCATGAGGAACCAGAGGAGCTCTGGTTGGTTCTCATTATTGGGCCAGAGGATTTTTGGTTATTGATTTGGAAGATGAGCAAGTTTTTACTATACATATTAAGTGGATTAAAGGTTTTGTATTTATTGATAAGAGCTTATATGTCAAAATCATGTTTTTGATGTTTTAAGAAAAGGAGTTTTATACTTAGTCTTTTTATGAAAAACAGACTAGAGAAGCTCTGGTTAAACGTTGAACCAGAGGGGCTCTGGTTGAGCGTTGAACAATAGGGGCTTTGGTTGGTCATGTCTTTGGAACCAGAAGCTCTGGTTAGTACAACCAGAGGCTCTGGTCGAACATGAACTAATTATAAGTACTTGTTTTATGAAAAAAGGCTATCTTATTGATTAAAGGTTTTACTAAAGATCATTTTTATGAGTGAAAAGTTTTGGTTAGTACAACCAGAGGCTCTAGTCGTGAAGACCAGAAGCTCTGGAAGAAAGATCAGAGGGGCTCTGGTCCTGTTTGTTGAAATATATTCTAAGTATGGTTTGAAACCAGAGGCTCTGGTTGTGAAGAGCAGATGCTCTGGAAGAGAGACCAGAGAGGCTCTGGTCTTGGGTTTTGAAAAGGTTTTGAAATATTTTCTAAGTCTGGTTGGTTCAACCAGAGGCTCTGGTCGTGTAGACCAAAAGCTCTGGAAGAGAGACCAGAGGGGCTCTGGTCCAAAATGTCGATTTATATTCTAAGTGTGGTGTGAAACCAAAGGCTCTGGTCGTGAAGACCAGAAGCGCTGGAAGAGAGACCAGAGGGGCTCTGGTCCTGGTTGTCGAAATATTTTCTAAGTGTTGCTTGGAACCAGAGGGGCTCTGGTCAAGAATGTTTAAAATATTTTCTAAGTGTTGTTTGAGACYAGWGGCCCGATGGATCGAGGCAGTATGTTTTTAATTTTACTTCATAAGATGAATGATTTGAAATAAAYRTTTTGGTGATCTTCACCCTGCATTACATADAAGGGAWCCTYAMTAGACATTMATGTCTAACCCTCATTTTCGTGTTTTCAAATTATGTKTGCAGGTAATGATTATAAGGGAAAGGGTGTTATGTGAATTACTTCTCTATATGCTTAGCTGTTTTGGAAGCATAGATGCTAGGATGCAAGAGCATGTACTTTTGGAATTTTTGGGTTGTGTATTTTGTAATACAAACTCTTGTATCGAGGACCTATGTGGGGAAACATGTATTCTATATATGAAATATGTGTTATATGCAATGTGTGGATTTGGAGTGTTTCACAGTAAGGGAAAGGGGAAATGTAATATTTTCCTATATGCATTTCTACGTGAAGATCTGTCTTTGATGTACAATTTTGATTATTGAACGTTGATTAGTACAAGAAATGTTTTTGAATTTTTAAGGCATGTATTATGTATAGTGATTTCTTGTACTAAAGGACCTGAATGGTATATAAGCATGTATTTCTTCGGTATGAAATATGTGTTACATGCAATGTGTTGTATGGGGTGTTACAGTTACATTTTGATTAAGTCCATCGGGCCTCTGATTCCAAATATCATACTTAGAAATATTTAATAAATAGGACCAAAGCCCCTCTGGTTCCTCTACCAGAGCCTCTGGTCCTTCGACCAAAGCCTCTGGGTGTACTAACCAGAGCCTCTTGCTCAAGTAATTCCTCATAATATTCCTTGCCTTGACTTTGTAAATAAAGAAATAGCTTTTCCATAACTAAAATGATTAAAAGAGAGTTCATGTTCGACTAGAGCCTCTGGTTGTACTAACCAGAGCTTCTGGTTCAAAAGACATGACCAACCAGAGCTTCTGGTGCAACCCGCACAGGCCAACCAGAGCCCCTCTGGTCTATCTTTTGTAAGAAAACTTTCTAAGTATAAAATCATTTTCTTAAAAACTTCTTAAAATATGATTTTGACACAGAAGCTCTTATCAATAGATAAGAGCCTCTGGTCCAATTAGTACATTTAGTATGAACTTGTATATTTTTCAAATCAATAACCAGAACCCTCTGGTCCAATAGTAAGGACCAACCAGAGCTCCTCTGGTTACTCATAAAAATGAACATTCTGTTCCAAATGCTTTTAACCAAAATTAATGACCACAGGTCATATTTTCTCGTAACCATAACATCAATATTATTATTTCTAATAAGAAAAACGTCTCTAAATTCTCAAATCATCAAGAAGTGAGAACTCCAATCTGTTGTAATCTTAAAAGATATAATAGCAATAGTCATACCATACACACACAACGACCATCCTTATTACATCCCAAATTCCCCTTAATAGCAACAGCTATATCCACACCACACACAATGACCATCTGTATTTCCCCTGAAATTCATATGAACTATTTCATCCAAAGACAGGTTGCAGTCACTTATGTCAGAGTGAACCTCGTTCATAGTTTTAAGCAATCATGATCTTAAAATAGGTTTGTATTCAAAACCCTTTTTAAGCCTCAAGAACCATCTGTTATGTAAATGATTCCTCAAATCATCTAATCCTCTTTAAATCCTCAAAACAGGATATTATTTTAAAAACTGTTTTTAAAGAACAGTTTCTACTTTAATCTCTCCAAAACATATTCCAATTTCATAATCATAAAACATTTCTTTTAAAATTGTTTAGAAATAGTTTCACCAAATTCTTTTTAAATCTCAAACCATCGGTAACCAACAGTTTATAAAATCAAACAGTAGATAAAAACTCACAGTTTGTAAACAAATAGAAATTCAAAAACTCACCTTAAAATCATAGATTCTGCAGGTAATAATACACGGCAATTCACAAGTTCTTCAATAACACTTTTCACCGCCAGAACACTCTTTTCTCTCTCTCAACAGGTTTCTTTTCCAAAAGATAAAGTGATAAGATGAAATATTATCTTTTTCTTTCTTTAATTATCCTTTCAAAAGCGGTGGGGGATTTTATTATTTTAATATGGTTTGGGCAGTGAAGGATATTGTTTTAAAAATCTTTTTTCTTAACAATGAAGATATCTCATCTTCATAAAATATTCCAATCCTTATATGTGCTCCATATCACACACACACACACACACATATATATATATATATATATATATATATATATGCCAATATAAAGTCATGTATGCATCTTGTCACCTTTTCACATTTATGCACATAATCCATGTGTTTATATCAAGATAACGTGCATGCTATCACATAATTCACATAATAAACACATAAGGTTACCTTGACCCAGGTTTGCAGAAAACCTGGTTATAACATTCTCTCCCCCTTAAAAGAATTTCGTCTCAGAATTCATTCAAATAACCAAGGATATCGGGTTCTCATATCAGATTCAAGTTCCCATGTTGCTTCTGAACCTTTATGAAATTTCCACTGAATTTTCACCAAAATGATTTCTTTATTTCTCAATACCTTGGTCTTTCTGTCAGTTACTGCCTCTGGTGTCTCGATGAAATTCAACTTATCGTCAAGTTTGATTTCAGGAAGTGGTATCGCTAGACTCGGGTCTGCCAAACACCTGCGTAGATTCGATACATGAAAAGTGTTGTGAATCTGACTGAGTTCTTCTGGTAACATCAATTGATAAGCTATCAGTCCAATCCATTTGCAGATTTTAAATGGTCCAATATACCTTGGACTGAGGTTTATTTTCTTCCTGAATCTCATAACTTCCTTCCAAGGAGATACTTTTAACATTACAAAATCTCCCACATTGAATTCAATCATTTTTCTTCGTTTGTCGGCATAACTTTTCTGTCGATCCTGGGCAGTCTTAATTCTTGTACGAATTTGTTCAATCTTTTTAGAAGTTGTTTGTACAATTTCAGGACCTATCAACTGCTTTTCTCGTACCTCATTCCAACACAACAGTGTTCGACATTTTCTTCCATACAAGACTTCATAAGGTGCCGCTTGGATGCTGGAGTGCTAACTGTTATTGTAGGAAAATTCTATCAATGGTAAATGTTCATCCCATGATCCCCCGAAGTCGATTACACAAGTTCTCAACATATCTTCGAGAGTCTTGATGGTTCTTTCACTCTGTCCGTCCTTTTGTGGATGATAAGCCGTACTCAATCTGATTTGAGATTCCAAGGCTCTTTGCAGGCCAAAATTTTGAGGTGAAGCGACTATCTCTGTCAGAGATAATGGACACTGGAACACCATGTCTAGTCACAATTTCCTTGATGTAGATTTGAGCCAATCTTTCCAAAGAATAAGTTTCTTTCATTGGTAGGAAATGTGCAGACTTTGACAGATGGTCCACTATTACCCATATCGCATCATAACTTTTTGGAGTTCGGGGTAATTTCATGACGAAGTCCATAGTAATGTGATCCCATTTCCAGACTGGTATTTCCAATGATTGCAGGTTCCCATAGGGTCTTTGATGCTCAATTTTAACTTGCAGACAGGTTAAGCATCGTTCTACATATTTTGCTATATCTTTCTTCAATCCTGGCCACCAATAAAATACCTTCAAGTCTTTGTACATTTTGTTGGTTCATGGATGAATCGAATAAAGGGATTTGTGACTCTCATTCAATATGATTTCTCGTGTATTTCCATAGCTTGGTACCCATATCCGGCCTTAGAAACATAATATTTCTTCATCGTTTGGTTCCATGAGAGAAATCATCTTACCCACTTTTTCTACTTTCATATTTTCTTCTTTGACAACCTCTTTTTGACATTTCAAAATCTTTTGATGAAGATCGGGAGTTAAGAAGATTTCCATTGCTTTGATTGTTCCACTTCTATTTTTTCGGCTTAAGGCGTCGGCTACCACATTAGCTTTTCCCGGGTGATAAAGAATCTCACAATCATAATCATTAACAAGTTCAATCCATCGATGCTGCCTCATATTTAATTCCTTCTGGTTGAACAAGTGTTGCAAACTCTTATGATCAGTATAGATTTGACATTTTGTTCCCAAGAGATTATGTCTCCATATTTTTAAAGCAAAAACCATGGCTGCCAATTCCATGTCATGAGTCGGATATTGCTTTTCATGATCTTTCAATTGTCGAGATGCATATGATATAACTATTCTTCTATGCATCAAGACACAGCCTAAACCTAACTTTGATGCATCACTGTATACCACAAAATCTTCAGTTCCATCGGGTAAGGATAGTATTGGAGCACTGAAAAGATGGTCTTTTAATAACTGGAAGGCTTTCTGCTCTTCTTCTTCCCACTAAAATTTGACATTCTTTCGAGTTAATTTCATCAAAGGCATGGCTATTTTAGAAAAATCTTGGATAAACTTGCGGTAATAGCCTACCAATCCCAAGAAACTTCGAACTTCAGATGGTGTTTTCGGTGCCTCCCATTTTGCAACGGCTTCAATCTTTGCTGGATCTACCTTTAGTCCAGCCTTGGATATGACATGCCCCAAAATTTGTACTTCTCTTAGCCAAAATTCACACTTTGATAGTTTATCATATAACTTTTCTCTTTTCAGAAGTTCAAGGATCAATCGAAGATGTTCTGCGTCATCTTCTTTGGTTTTAGAGTATATGAGAATATCATCGATAAATACAATGACAAATTTATCAAGATATTCCCTACATACTCGATTCATCAAATCCATGAAAGCTGCAGGTGCGTTAGTCAAACCAAATGGCATAATTAAAAATTCATGGTGTCCATACCTGGTTCGGAATGTTGTTTTTGCAATGTCATCTTCTTTAACTTTTAACTAATGGTAACCTGATCGTAAGTCAATCTTGAAAAAATAACTGGCTCCCACCAATTGGTCAAACAAATCATCAATCCTGGGCACTAGATACTTTTTCTTTATAGTCAGTTTGTTCAGCTCCCGATAATCAATACACATACGCATAGTGTTATCTTTCTTTTTCACAAACAAAACTGGAGCTCCCCATGGTGAAGTACTCGGCCTGATAAATCCCTTGTTTGACACATTCTTCAATTGTGTGACCAATTCTTTAACTTCAGACGGAGCTAACCAATATAGTGCTTTGGCTACGGGTGCTGCTCCAGGTATCAAATCAATTCTAAATTCAATAACTCTGTCTGGAGGTAGCCCCGACAAGTCTTCTGGAAAGACTTCAGGATAATCACTGACAATCAGAATTAATTCTTGCTTACTCTTTTCTTTCTTAGCATCAACTACATAGGCTAGGAATCCCTGGCATTTCTTTTGAATACATTTTCTGGCTTTCATTACAGATAACAGCCCGGTATGATGACCTTAATGATCACCATATATAACAATTGTCCCTCTGTCTGGAAATATTATTCTAATCATCTTCTTATCACAAATAATGTTGGCCTGGTTATCGGCCAACCAATCCATTCCTACTACTACATCAAACTCTTTCATAGGCATGGGAAATAGTCGGATCGGTAGTTCGCATCCCTCAATCATAATAGTGCAGTTATGGAACATGCAATTCACAAATATTTGACCATTAGCAGTATCAACTACTAGCTTATCGTCAAGTGACACAGATTTCATACGAGCATATAAGGCAAATGATGGGGATACAAACAAAAAGTTTGCACCTGAGTCAAATAACACTTTAGCATGTAATGAGTTCATGGAAAAAGTACCTATTACTACATCGGGTGTAGAATCTGCTTCGTGTTTGGTCATTTGAAAAGATCGTCCCCGCACCCACCCGATTCTCCTCTGCCCATACTCGATCTCCCATGGCCAGTCGATGTATTGCTCCCCATGGTAAGTTGTGGGGCTTTCAACAGTGGGCAATTGTTTCTTAAATCGTATGGTGAATTACAATGGAAACATTTTCTGTTTTGCCGACAGAAATTTGAAGTCTGCCCAATTTCACCACAGTTAAAACATTTTATTGCCTATGTTCTGCATTCTCCTCGGTGATACTGTCGACACCGGGGACATGGTCTATCCATTGGTCTCTACATTGATCTATTATTAATTTTAACAGTTTTTGATCCCCGATAACTAGTCGAGGGTCCTTCCCATTTTCTTTTCTCGACTTGCTTTCCTTCTTCACTTATGTTCTTGTTTCTTTCAATGATCTCTACTGCATCTACTGCCAATGGAAAAGTAGCAGGATTCATTGCGATAACAAATTCTCTGATTGAGGGCTTTAGACCCTAGATATATCGTTCCATTTTTCTAGCCTCCATTGAGATGTAATGTTCAACGAATCTAGAATATTCTATAAATTTTTCTGTGCATTCTCTAACTGACCCAAAGTTTTGTTCCAGTTTTAAAAAGTCCTCCTCCATCTGTCTGACTGCTATTTTGGGACAGAACTGTTCTTTGAATCTATTCACAAATTATGTCCATGTCATAGTTTGCAAAATATCTGTTCTGGCCAATGATTCTACCTCCCACCAAAATAAGGCATTTGACTTCAAAACAGAAACTGCAAATCTGACTTTATCTGTTTCTGCACATCGGATGGTATTAAACACAGACTCTATCTCTTTGATTAAACACATGGCTTTAATTGGATCTCTTTTTCCTGAGAAAGTTGGTGGTTTTCAAGTCAGAAACATCTTAATATCTCCTTCCCTGTTATTGACAACTGGAATGGCTGGATTAATCTCAACCAGTCTCGATTCTAGAAGGAATCCCCATAATGGAAGTCAAGGTTTCCCTTAGCTTTCCCATCTCTTCAGCCAGCATGTCTCAAGTTACATATTCTGGTTGAGGCAGTTGTTCTTGATTCATGTTTTCAAAGTTAGATTCGGCCTGGTCTGTATTAACTTCTGGCTGACTTATTTTGCCTCTGGTCTATCCTCTGTTTTGCCCTCTTCCTTTACCTCTGCCTCTGCCTTCAGATGTACCAACAGGAGCAAAAATAGGGGAATCTTCTTCTTTATTGGGATTGGGGCGGGTGATCCTTTCTGACCTTCTGGATCTACTAGTCATCTATAAACAACAAAGTTAATACACATATTTTTACATTTCCAAATATAATAAAGTGTCCAAGTTCAGTTATGTACCTGTARATTCAAAATTACATTGGCCAGATGTAATCCGAAAATACCTTACACACTGGTCTCTTAACTTATCATATTTATTCCAAAGGTGCTAACTATGTCTAGGACCCTAATATGTAATAAAACAGTTTAAGTCTAGGCATCATGTATGTGAATACCTAAATCCCTTAAACTCAGGCTCTGATACCAACTCTGTAACACCCCAAATCCATACATTGCATATAACACCCCAAATCCATACATTGCATATAACACATGTTAAGTCAATAGTATATAGATTAGATTTTCTGGTATCGGCTAGAATTTCCTTATCATCAGAAGTATGGACACTCCACCAATTAGATTTAAAGCAAACCTCCATAGTTTTATCACAAAATTGACCTATACTGAACAAATTATGACCAAGTCCTTCGACATACGAGACTTTCTTAATCATGAAATTTCCAGAAATTACATCACCATATCCAAGGATAGGTGTATACTGATCATTTCCAAATCTTACTGTTACACCAAAAGATTCAATAAAATTAGACAATAACTCTTTCCTACCAGTCATGTGTTTTGAGCATCCAAAATCTAAGAACCACACATGCCGGTTAGCCTACACATTGAATCAGTTGGTTTTAGGTACCCACTTCAGTATGGTTCCTTTCAGATTAGCTCTGGTTGGTGGTATGCTATAATTACCAAACCAACTCTCTTAGAAAACAGTTTTCCATTTAACAACAGATTTAACATTATGAGCAAAATTATGAGCATGAAAAGAAGTAAAAGATACAAATTCATCCCATCGACAATAAGAACAACTCATTTTGCTTTTCTCAATATCACTGAATGAATATTTTCGTACATTCACTGTAATAACTGGACCCTGGTTATCACCCGAGGTAATTAATATGTGATTATTTGATGAATGATTATGTGATAGCATGATAAATTGTTATATTTAATCATGCTAGTATGTGAATTTATATGCATAAGGAGGGTTTAGCCTCCATTTCACTTTTCTTGCATTTTCAAAAGAGAAGTGTGCGGTTTAGAAGAGGTGTTGACCAGATTAGTTTCCAATCGGATTCAAGAAGTCATTCTCAAGAGTATTTTCAAAAGGATTTCAAGGTGAGTGGTTTAACATTTTAATTTCAATTGTAAAGTAATTCACTTGGCTTGATTAATATGTATTTTGAAAACTTGTTGTTACCCAGTTTATTCTTAAATCGGACAAGACAGGAGCGGTTTATGGATAAATCGCCTAAGGGTTAACCGGTGAAGTCTTAAATCGGACAAAGGCTGACCGGATTATACATAAACCGGACATGGTCTGTTGGGTTCAAGATTAGAGCTTAAAAGTTGTATTCAAGTTTCTCCTTAGAATAGTTTTACTTGTAATATTTTAGTCTTTACTTTCCTAGTATAAATAGGAAATTCCTTATAATTGTAATTAGAGCTTTTGTCATTAATACTGAAATCAAGATTTGGCTGATGTAATTCTCTCTCTCTCCAATCTAATCATTACTTACATCATTCTTAGTGTTCATCATTGTTCATATCAATCTAT
>NW_020202099.1:29383-31883 GCF_001531365.2 Cynara cardunculus var. scolymus
ATCTAATCATTACTTACATCATTCTTAGTGTTCATCATTGTTCATATCAATCTATGAAGATCACATCAAGATTTGTATGAAATCTGGACTCCACATGGTCTCACCCAGTTTAAGGATAATTCGACCAATGTATTAACCGGTTTAGGTATTGAGCGATTTTATGACTTTGAATTTATGTTAAGTGTTTTAAACGAAGAAGTATGAATACGACTAAAGGGCGACCGGTTTACTTGTTAAATCAGAAAGTCTTGAATAGTGTTGTCTGGATAAGTAATCCGGACAAGGTTTGAAAATTTATCTAAGTGGTAAATCGGACACAATGAATAGTGTTGTCCGGATTAGTAATCCGGCCAAGGTTTGACCGGATTATGTGTTGACTTATCATTTTGTTGATCTTTTGACAAGAAATGGGAATTTAGATAAAGATGATTTTAAATTGATAATATTCTATTGACTGCGGTCTATTCTATATGGAATTGTTTTGTGAAATGTTTTGATGAGGAAATAAGGGTGGCATATCAAGCAGAGGTGTACCATGGGATAAGGGTGGCATATCAAGGAGAGGTGTACCATGGGATAAGGGCGGCATATCAAGGAGAGGTGTACCATGGGATAAGGGTGGCATATCAAGGAGAGGTGTACCTTTGGATATAAGGGTGGCATTTGTATGTGTGTTATGTAATATAACTCTTACTATTATATTCTTTAAGATTACCATGGTCTGGAATCTTTATTTCTTTGTGATATAAAGGTTTAAGATCAGGGTTCTAATTGGAAATCATAGTCTTGATATTATTGAGAATGAAATAACAGGTTTAGCCTGAAACTTTGAGTAAACCTTGTTTAAGTAAAAAGGTTTAAAAGTGGCACTATGGTATACCTGGTTAGTACAACCTATATGGGTTTGATATATTATTTGCAAGTAGAAAATTTGGCTTGACAAGTGAAAGGTACTAGTAATATGTTCTTACTTGTTCATATATTTGTTATATGTATAAAAAGTTGTTTTACATAAAAGTTTTGGTGATTTTCACCCTGCAATAACATAAATAAGGTAACTCACTAGACCTTTCGGTCTAACCCTCGTTTTGTGATTTTAAATATGTATTGCAGGAGGTGCAGACGGTAAGGGAAAATATGATAATTCCCTATATGTATATCTGCATGAAGATTTGCTGATGATATGTATAGTTTTAGTAGATTAAACTTGATTAGTACAAGAATTGTATTTTGAATTTTTGGACCATGTATTAGGTAATGGTAGATTCTTGTACTAAGGGACCTATGTGGGGTATAAACATGTATTTCTTGTGTATGAAGTATATGTTACATGCAATGTGTGGAATGGGGTGTTACATTCACAATGTTATTGAATACAGGAATTGCAAAATCATTCTTCCTAGGCTGATCAGATGATTTTAGTGATTATACAGATGTAGACCCTTTCACTTTTCAGATACTCTTGATCTTCAAGGGTCTCCCCCCACGGATCCCGCACCTAATGCAAGGGCGCCGCAGGCACCTACGCCTCTGGATGCGGCCGCAAGATTTATCTGAAATATGAGAAACAAAATCATTAGATTTAGGTTTACAATGAGCTTTATGTTTCAGATTTTTGCTAACACTCTTCTTCTGTTTCTTTGAACGTCTTTTGATTTTATTCTTTTTGTAATAAATGTTCCTAGAAATAGGTTTTGAATTTTTATGAAAATCATTTTCAAAATTAAAGACCTTGTCAGAATCCTCAGTCTTTTCATTTTTATTTAAAATAAAAGCTTCATGACTGGGTAGTTGCTTAGAGAAATTAAATTTATCAATCTCTTTATCTAAACACGAATCCGAATTTAAAATTTCCAAAAAATTATGCTCTTCATTTGAAAATTTTATCCCATCAGATTCAGAGGTTTCACAAGAAGGTTTTGAGCATGAAAAATACTCAGATTTAGTAAGTTCCTCTTCTACTTTAGACTTTTTAAATTTTTCAATTTTATTCAATAAGTCTTCTTTTTCTTTTTGGAAAGAAAGTTTTTCTTCATTTAAAATCTTTTCCAGTTGAACAACTTGTTTTTTTTAATTTAGAGTAGGAGTATAAGCCTTTTGTTCAACCTGTTTTGATTCGAGTTTTGTTTTTGAATAACTATGAAAATAATCTATTGAAAGAGTAGGAACTCTGTTTTCGTAGCTTTCATATAATTATGTATAATCAAAAGAAACTTACATTTTATCTTTTCTTTATCTGTTCAAATCTTCTTGCTTTTCCACTTCATCTGATGATTTTGTAAACATGATTTGATATTCTGGACCAAGGTCAAGAAATTCAAATTTATAAATTGTTGGAGTAATATATAGAGCTTTCTTTAAACGATTCGATATTTCATATCCCAACCCTTCCCTTGGATTAAAAAATCTGGTCTCGGTTGGTTTATTTAGAAAAATAGTTTGATCAGTTTGCCTTCTCTTGAACAACTTTTCTTCCAGGTCTTTGAGTTTTTCATTCAAA
>NW_020202099.1:36883-40578 GCF_001531365.2 Cynara cardunculus var. scolymus
TTCCCTTGCTTTTTGTGATCCCAGATACTCAAGTCTAAACAATCAATTCAACAATTAAGATCAAGAACATGTTGATGGATCAAATCTCTTCGGCAAGCTTATATCCATACAATGTTGAGTACAAGTTCTTGATCACAAAACTGTCAAAGTGTACATATGAATTCAATCTCATAACATCCGACTAACAACTAACGATTTATGCCCATTGCTATAAAAGGAAACAAAACCACTTTCAAAAAACAAAAAGTCAAACACTATTTATTACAAAGCATTATAAAACATTTTAGCACCGGGACATTTTGTATGAGAATTCGAGGAAACAGAAGAAGCTTACAAAGAAAATTAATCAAAAAGTTTGACATTCAATTAAATCTGATGATTTTCCTTTTCCTATTTCAAATAAGGCAATGAAATTTAAGACTATTTGGAGAGTAAAAGAAGAAGACAAATCATCAACTCAACAAAAGAAGAATAAATTTACTAAATCTGTATTAAATGATTCGATATTGAATAATTTTGTAATAAGATATTCAGTTGATGAATTGTTTGATATAAGAAATAGTAAAAAATAATTGTTCTCCATGTAGAGTGAATAAATTTCTTAAGTCTTTTACTTCGTTTAAACCTTATCATTTCATGCATTCTGCGCTTTCTGTTTTATCTAAGAAATTGCATTTTAAAGAGCGTTGGTTTGGTACCTATAGTATACCACCAACGAAAACTGAGCTTAAAGGTCCAAAACTAAAATGGGTACCAAAACCTAATTGATTCACTTTTGCAGGTTAACCGGCATGTGTGGTTCTTAGACTCCGGATGTTCTAAGCACATGACTGGTAGAAATGAACTTTTAGCTAACTATGTTGAATCTTTTGGAGGTACAGTAAGGTTCGGAAACAATCAATGCGCACCTATCCTTGGATACGGTGACGTAATTTCTGGGAACTTATCTATTAAGAAAGTGTCGTTTGTCGTAATTTGTTTAGCATAGGTCAATTCTGTGATAAAAATCTAGAAGTTTATTTTAAAGCTAACCAATGCAGCATCCGAACTACTGATGGTAAGGAGCTCTTAGCTGGAATCAGAAGATCAAATCTCTACATGATTGACCTATCCAATACACAAGTGGATACTGACGTCTGCTTGATATCCAAGGCATCCTTAAAGAAGAATTTGCTATGACATTGGCGACTTTCACACTTGAACTTCAAGTATCTCAACAAGTTGGTTTGTGACAACTTGGTCAAAAGCATCCCAGAACTAAAGTTTCATAAAGACCACGTATGCGGTGCATGTGAGATGAGCAAACTAAAGAAAGCTTCACACAAGCTGAAGACAGAGTTCAATATCGAACGTCCTTTACACTTAATCCATATGGATCTTTGCGGTCCTATGAGAGTCCAAAGCATCAACGGTAAAAAGTATGTGCTGGTCATAGTCGATGACTATTCCAGATATACTTGGGTTCATTTTTGCGGTCTAAGGATGAAGCAGCCGAGACAATTAATTCATTCTTGAAGACAGTCCAAAATAATCTACAACTTCAAGTTCAGAAAATCAAAACTGACAATGGAACTGAATTCAAGAACAACACACTCGGTTCATTCCTCGAATCCATCGGTGTATCACATACGTTTTCGGCAGCCAGGACACTGCAACAAAATGGTGTTGTTGAGCGAAATAACAGAACGTTGGTGGAAGCAACGCGGACATTGCTTACATGTTCCAGTCTTCCATTATTTTTATGGGCTGAAGCAGTAGCAACTGCTTGTTTTACCCAGAACCGTTCTCTTGTAAATAAAAGGTTTGGTAAAACTCCGTATGAAATAATAAGTAAAAGAATACCTAATATCAAATTCTTTCGAGTTTTTGGTTGCAGGTGCTTCATTCTAAATGACAAAGAGGACAGAGGGAAGTTCGCTGCTAAAGCTGATGAAGCAGTCTTTGTTGGCTACTCAAAAACATCTGTCGCGTATAGGGTCTACAATAAACGGACCAAAATCATCAATGAAAGCGTAAACATATCCTTTGATGAAGTCATTGATGTGGCTTCTGAATAATTTAGTTCAGGACCCGGGCTGATAATTAACACTACGCAGAAAGCTGATCAACCCGAGTCGTCTAATACTGAAAAAGATGATTTAGATTCCTTATTTGAGAACTTTTATGAAGAATATTTTGAAAATAAATTTAATTAGTCTAATGTTTTGTCCAGGGATAACTCAAGTGAACAACAGTTATCTGGTTCATCTCCCGATGTGCCAGTAACTGAAACAGAAAAGGAAATGGAAGTAGTGAATGAAGAAATAGAGATGGAAAATCCAAACAATCCCGTTCAGCGTGAAGAGGATGAAAATTCTGAAGTGCAAGAGGTATTGGTCGAACAAGACGATAATAATCTACCTCAATCAGACATTCAATCTATTCTAGTTCCTAAAATCGAACCTTCACTTTAACCCGTTCCTATAAACTCCCCAAGTATCTACACTAATCAAAACTCAGATCAAAGCTCCTATATTCCCCTACCTCATAGCAAGAAGTGGACCCGAAATCACCCAATACATCAAGTAATTGGTGATCCATCAGTACCCATTCGTACACGGTCTACGATGGCTAATGAGTGTCTTTATTCCACGTTCTTGAGTACTATTGAGCCAACTAAGGTTTTCGAAGCCTTAGCTGATCCGAATTGGATATTAGCAATGCAAGAAGAGCTGAACCAGTTCGAAGCACTCAAAGTCTGGAGATTGGTACCACGTCCCAACAACAAGACGATTATCAGAACTAAGTGGGTATTCAAAAATAAAAAGGACGAAGATGGTGTTGTGGTCATAAATAAGGCCCGACTCGTCGCTAAAGAATATAATTGTTGGGTTCAAGTTAGTGCTTTAATGTTGTATTCAAGTTTCTCCTTAGTGTAATTGTTTTGTAATAGTTTAGCCTTTACAATTTCTTAGTATAAATAGTGATTTCCTTGTAATTGTCATTAACAATCGTCATTAGCAGAATTATCAAGATTAGAGCTGTAATATTCTCTCTCTATCAATCTAATCATCCTTTGATCATATTCTTTCTATCTTTGATGTTCATCATGATTCTTGAAGATTGCTTCATGTTTGTATGATTTCTGGACTATCAATTGGTATCAAAGCAAGCTGCAGCAGTTTGGATTTGAAGATATATCCATTTTACACATTTTTCTGCACGATTTTTAGAATTTTTATCGATCTGTTCTTCACTGTTCTTGAATTTTTTTTTCGTCCGGATTGGGGTTTTTTAGCCAAAATCGTTCAATTTTTGGGTGTTATTTGTAAAGATTTGTATTGTTAGATTCGGTTTTGTATTTCAAACAATCTTGATTCACACCATTTTGCATTTTAAACAAGTTTTGAGACTGATTTAGTCGAAAATCGATTTTCAGTTTTTTGGAAAAAGTTCTTCAAAACTCATAATTTTTCATATTTTGATCCAAATTTTTGGTAAAAAGTGTGAAATTTTATGTTTTTGCTTGAATCTTTGTCCGCTTAAAGCTTGTGCGGTTTAACATCCGTGTGTTTCTAGTTGTTTTGATATAGGATATACCGGACATCATTTGGGCGGATACATTGACCGGTTTAGCTAATCTGACTGACAAACCGTTGATGCTTTATGCGGATTAGTTGATGCTTTGTGCGGTTTAAAGAATCCGGTTGATAAAC
>NW_020202100.1:0-310 GCF_001531365.2 Cynara cardunculus var. scolymus
TTTTACTAACATGGTGTAATCTGCCATATCAGTTGTGATAAATTGTATTACATAAATTATTTGAATCATTATTGCATGTCCAAAATAAATGAAATCTGGTCACGATGACTATAACTCAGTGCTCTAGCCCATGTAAAAAGATAGGAAATTATCTCTGTTATAGCCCAGATCTGACAGTAGAACAATCTAATAAAGGAAATCAAGAGAGATTTGTAGAAGAAGAAGATGAAATAGAAACCGTCGGCGTTTTCTTTATTGAATGGAAATTACAAACTCTCAAGAACCCTAATCGACTCTCATGTAGTCTGAA
>NW_020202100.1:409-2009 GCF_001531365.2 Cynara cardunculus var. scolymus
GAAGCTCTGGTCTTCCGTGACCCTTTAGCACAGCGGCTGGTCTTCTAGACTTGACGTTTTGGCGCAGCACCATCTTCAGGTGTATTTCCTTAGCTTCGATTGCTTCATAAAACTTTTTAGAACATCATTAGCATCAAAATAATGCTAACAATCTCCACTCAAAGTTTTATGAAGCAAGCATCTTCAAGAAGTCTTCTGATCTTGTCTCCTCTGCTTCCTTGACAGAAGCTTTGGTGTGTTTGGACGAAGGGAGATGACGGCACACCCACTTGCTCTTATTTTGACAGCAAGGGATGAAATCTTCAAACTCCCCTCTGATTGTAGCTCTGTGGTCTTCATTTTCAACTCTTGGCTCATTTCAGACTCAGAGTTACATTGCAGCACCACTGATTGCACATAGTGCAGCTTTAACCTGCTCACAATCCAACGCAGACTATGTAAAACAGAATAGCTACTCCACACAGAAGTAGCAAATTCATCCCTAAAGGGACAGATAACTGTGTGGATTACATGACAATACAGTGCAAACAGTCTTATGACAATGAATCTATCAAAGAACCGCAAGTTAAGTAAGAATGCAGTTTTAGGGCTAAAACAGAGGCAAACACTGTTAGAAATGAGATCTGGAGAGAAGATTTTTACATTTAAGCATTTTATCTTCAAGAACTGTATTTTGTAAATACAAAATTTCAATTAGCTGACTTATTTACGAAAGCTTTAGATGAAAAACGCTTTAGCTTTCTCGTATCTAAGTTAGGTATATTTAATTTGAAAATTTGAATTTTTATTAAAAACAATTMAATTTATTGAATTGTACTTRATTCAAATTCATTTGGTCAAAATATCTGTATTTTTTAATACAAGTCAATGTTTCAATTCTTTTTATCTGATTTTAAATTTCTTGATCGTGGAAATCTATATTTGAGGTGGAGTGTGGATCTTTATCTGTATTTTTATCTGATCATATTTTGAATTGTTTTTAGCTGTTGATGCTTTTAAGGACGAATCATGAATAAAAACTGCCATAGACATGTAAGATTTGGTGTTTACAGAGACGAGAAATATTAAGCTTTTATAGATTCAAAAGTCACAATAAGAGAAGATGAAATAATACTCAAGATATTGCCTTAGGCTATGAGTATCAAGAACATTTGCTARACGCCTTTGCGTAGATCTGACTCTAAAGGGGYAKAAATAATCGACTGACTCCAAGAAACTCACAGATCTAAGAGATCCAAGATCAAAACAGGTTCGAATTCATCCTAAGAACAAATCCCTTAAAAAAGAATTTGATAAACGTTAAGCAAAAGATGAATCGACGAGTTTCTRGGTTCAAAGAACAGTCGAACAGCAAACTGTTCAAGAAGAGTGTATTTCGATTAAATCGAACTACTGCAGAAAGATCGTTTCGATTAAAAAATAAATCGATTTGGCTCTGATACCACTTGTTATAGCCCAAATCTGACAGTAAAACAATCTAATAAAGGAAATCAAGAGAAACTTGTGAAGAAGAAGATGAAATAGAAACCGTCGGCGTTTTCTTTATTGAATGGAAATTACAAACTCTCAAGAACCCTAATCGACTCTCATGTAGTCTGAA
>NW_020202100.1:2384-13742 GCF_001531365.2 Cynara cardunculus var. scolymus
GGTCTTCTAGACTTGACGTTTTGGCGCAGCACCATCTTCAGGTGTATTTCCTTAGCTCCGATTGCTTAATAAAACTTTTTAGAACATCATTAGCATCAAAATAACGCTAACAATATTTAATCTAATATTCTAAATTATATATGTTTTTTAAGTTTTAAATTTAAAGTCCTTTAAAAGCCCAAACCACCTAAACCGGTCAGATCAGACCGTTTTTTCGTGGTCTGGATTGACCGGTCTGGGCACTTGATGTGAAACCACTAGGTTTGAAAATTTTATAAACCGTCATTACGGTTTGGTTTGTGGCCTAAGGGGTTAAACCGCCCAAACCGGACAACAAATACCCCTACTATTACTATAAAAAGAAACTAAACTAACCTTCTATAAAAGGAAATTACAATACAAAGCATTATAAAACATTTTAAGCACGGGGACTTGAATACAACAATTACGTTCCAACAATCTCTCCCTTTGGATTCAAGTCCAAAACAGCAACAATCTTTAAAAACTTTAACTCTTCAAGATTTGAACTTTAACGCTTTAGCAGTTTTAGCTCTTCAACAATCTCCCCAAATAACTTTTCAGCACAAAAACAATCTTCTTCTTTAATAACAAACTTCAAATAATCTCCCTCTTTGATCAGCATCAGAAAGTTTTAACTCCTTAAACTGATAAGGATTTATCATTTTGATATCTCTCCCTTTTAGAACTAGTAAACTCATTGCAGAAATAATCTTCACATTCACTCCCCCTTGAACTTTGCATCAGAATAATCTTCAGCGATTATCAGCAGTTATCGATCAACTCATTTGAAACTTTGACACCTTCCCCGATCTTCAAAAACTGATGCAGAAATATTCATTCATTTTCAATATAAACTCCCCGTTATGATAATCCTTAAAATTTGAATCATCTCCCCTTTTAAGAAACAATAAACTTTTTGCAGAAAGAATCTTCACATTCACTCCCCTTGAACTTTTCAACATAAATTTTAGAGACGTGATGATAACGTTTTGAACAACAGCTGAAAACAGGTATTAAAAATATGTACGAAGAGAAAATATGCAAGTAAGATCTCAAAGAAATACCTATTCAGAAAAAGTCCTCGTTTCCAAAAAAAAATCAAAATCGTTTAAGTTCAAGAAGTGGTTTGAACATTTATGTAAACAATATATATAAAGAAGTTCTTCTTCAATGCATATTCGGAGAAAGATATAGAATGATATACCTGATAAAAATGACAGATCATCTTGAAGTATTTATGATGAACTCGCCCTGTATGTTATATCTCAAGAACACTCAAGCAAGTGATTAGAATTTTGTAATTAAGCACAATTAAGCTCATTCAAATATGGATGTCCTCTTGGGTAGGGCTGTCATTTCTGACAGTCCATAGGGATATTTCTATTAAGCTTTCAGTCCATCCTAAAATTAACAATATAAGTTCATTTGATCACAAATGATTAATGAAAAATATTATTACAATGATGTACACTCGATAAGATGAAAATTGATCAAGAAAAATGTAGCCACTAATCACATGAACAATTAATCAGGAGTAATGTACAAAACAGATTATTCAGAATAATTGGGAGAAATGAACGAAGATCTGTAAGAACAAGTTTATCGATTTATACAGTCAAAGAATGAAGAATGTGTATCAATCAAAGAATTATATTTCATATAAGCTTTGAAAACAACTTTGAATCCAAACGAGTGTATTATCATCGAAAATGATTTTCATTTTAGAGACGTAATAATAACAAATTGAAGAATAGCTGAAACATGTATTGGAAATATGTATGAGGAAAAAATACACAAGTAAAATCTCAAAGAAATACCTAATCAGAAATGATACTCGTTTTGAGTCAGCTCATATTTCAAAAACATTTTTCAACACTCCCCCTAGAAAATTGATTTTATATTCAAACAAATAAAACTTTAATCTCCTGTAGAGTTAGCTCAGATTCTGAACTGAATTGTTCAGAAGTTGTGTTAGAGACCAATTCTTGAACTGGGTGTTCCGAAATTATACTCTGACAAATCACACACTCCCCCTGCATTAGTGTATCATATGAATAAATCTTTGATATTGGCACAACATATGAAACATCTGCAAAACAAATTAAGTAGGTTTTGGTACCCAGACAAACATGGGTCCTACTTTATTAGTACTAGTTTGAGGAATGTTATAAGTATCATACCATCTATTCTTATAAGATAATTTCTTCTTGGTTCTTTTAACTGGTAAATCAGATATGCAATAAAAATCATACCAGTCATTATTATATCTGTTATTCTCATACCAGCTATTCTCATACCAGTTGTTCTCATATATGGTATTTCCATTCCAACTGTTTTCATACCAGTTGTTGTTATACCATCTGTGACCTTCTTCTTGTTGATGAAATCATTTGTCCCACCAAGTTGAGCATTGAATTCTTCTCTTGCTAAAACTGATCAACTGATTAGTAGACTTCACAATGCAAGGTAAAACAATATTAGTAACAAATGATTTCTTATTATCAACATATTTATGAGAATTAACATATTCAACTTTATTCACCCAAACTTTTTTTACTTTTGAAAAAATATTGTCTGATTCAATTACATAACCTTTGTAAAACTGATTTTTATTACAAGACTTGTTCTTTGAAACAACTGATTTAGGACTACTTGAATAACTGTTGGATTTAACACTGGAACAATCATCAAGCAGATTTACACTTAGATTGAGAAACAGTTGAACTTTCAGTACTTGATTCAGAAAATTCTTTTATTTTCTTTAATACTGATCTCTCTCTTTAATAACTAAAACTCTAGCAGGTATCTTCATAATGGACATCAATGTTTCCCTTAACTTTCCCATTTTCTCTGCCAACACATCTCTAGTTACAAACTCTAGTTGGGGCATCTGTTCTTGTTTAATATTTCCAGAGTGAGATTCTCCTTGATCAGGATGAGTCTCAGATTGACTAATTCTACCTCTGGCTTGACCACTTCCTCGCCCTCTGCCTCTAATTCTTCCTCTGCCTCTATCCTCTGAAGTATTAGTAGGAGCATTGATAGGGGAATTCTCTGTATCATCAGGATTAGGGCGGGCGATCCTTTCAAATCTTCGAGATCGGCTAGACATTTGTAAATTTCAATATTAATAATCACGTATTCACATTCCCAAATATAATGAAGTGTCTAAGTTCATATATGTACCTGTAAATTCATAATTACATTGGCCAGATGTAATTCGAATTTACCTTACACACTGTTCTCTTAACTCATCTTATTTTTTTCCAATGGTAGTAACTATGTCCGGGACCCCTAACATGTAATGAAATAGTTGAAGTCTAGGTATCATGCTTTAAATACCTAAATCCCTTAAACTCAGGCTCTGATACCACCTTTTGTAACAACCACAACATACATTGTATATAATATATATACTTCATTCAAAGAAATACATGTACTACTCCACTTAGGTCCCATAGTACAAGAAATTAATGTACAAAATACATAACCCAAAAATTCCAAAATACAAGTTCTTGTACTATTCAACATTTATTTCTAAACTAGGTTCATCCATTAGCTGATCTTCACATAGATATGTACATAGGAAAATAATTACATATTCCCCTTTCCCTTACCATCATGTAACCCAACAGTTCTTGCAATACATATTAGAAAAACAAAAATAAGTGTTAGACCGGAAGGTCTAGTGAGATCCCTTTTTTGATCTAATTGCAGGGTGAAGATCACCAAAATTTTATTTAAAATCAACTTTTCATATAAACCAATACATAACCATGTAGTTCACATCGACTAGTGCCCCTTTGATTTCCAAAGCAAATTTCTGATTTTATAAATAGGCTTATTAAGCCAAAGCAAGGCTAGAGCCTTTCAGGTTTCATATAACTCGTCCCTAAACACTTTTTATCAGGAACACGGTTATTCAAAATCTCTGGCCAAAAGCCAATTATCCCCTTCTCAATAACATCATTACTACCATTTCCAATAAGAACCATGTTCCTGAATCTTTAAATCACAAAGAAATAAGGACTCAGAGCCATCATAATCTTAAAGGACATAGTAGTAGGTATTGTATCAATAAACACATACACAAATGCCACCCTTATATCCAAAGGTACACCTCTCCTTGATATGCCACCTTTATCCCAAAATACATCTCTCCTTGATATGCCACCCTTATTTCCTCATCAAAACTTACAGATTATTTCCAAAAAGGACAGACCGAAGTCACAAACGTCCTAATGGAACATTACCTATAGTTTTAACCAGTAATAATTTCAAAAAAATCTTTGTATCCAAACTTTAAAACTTCATAACCATTAGTTCAAAACCTCTTTATAAAATATCATTTTAATTATCTCAGAAAAAAGCAAGTTAATCCAAACCATCCAATCTGTACGGATAGCCTGTATCCGGACAAACTCATTCAGACAAACATATGCAAACTCAACCGGACATCCTATCCGGTCATCATAAGTCCGGACAAGCTAGGCCGAAATTCCATCTGGACAAAAAGATTTCTTCATTGATCAAGTGACCGGGCACATTCCTTATCCAGACAACACTATGGCCGGACTTGTCCTTATCCGAACAACACTATGACCGGACTACTAGCTCAAAATCACACCAACACTCTATCCGGTCAACAGGGTAACCGGATACACTCAATCTGGTAAACACAATGACCGGAGATAAACTTAATTTGGTGAATTAAGTTATTTTCAAGAATCATGCAGAATTTAATATAGCAATGATAAAATCACATGCATAGGATGTTTAAAATCACTTACCTTATTCAAACTTAAGAGCAAGATTGAATCCAACTTTAGTTTCAAAATAGTGCAAGGAATCCGCTCGATATACTCTCAGAATATTCTTTACTCAAAATTCAAAAGAGGCAAGAAACCTATTCCTTTCACCCAACCCTCTTATTTATACTATTTCCAATTATGGAAGGGCGGCTGTAGAGTTTCCCTATATATATATATATATATATATGTTTTCACGTATGCATTCCATATTTTATGCATACACACACCCACATATAATACCCATGCATACATACTTACGTATGGCTCATAATCATGCATATATTTAAAATTATACATACGCTTCCATGCGTGAAAATTACACATACTCACATATTAATCTCATTTAAGCATGTATCCATATGATTAACTATAACAATTAATCATGTACCCATATAATCATATATCAAATACCCACATAATAATTACCTCGGGTGAATACCAGAACCCATGTATCACACCAGGACCCGATTATCACAATTGGGTTGGTGTTGGTCCCGTTAGGGTCTACAAGATGTATATAACAGTTTGTAGAAGGGGGAGGGGGTGAATACAAACACAATATTTTCAAATTTAAAATATATATTGATAAGAGAAGATCAATACATATTTTACAAGACTGTTTACGGAAAGATAAGGTAATAAAAAACCTATCTAAACAATCTTAAGTTTACACACTTAATCTTAGCAAATAAGAAAAGATTTGCTGTTAAAGAAATAGAGGAAAGTAAGTTCTATCTGGGAGAGAACTTGTTTAGAATGCAATGCAAGGGATTCTAACTTGCTCTTGAAGATGAGCGTATTGGTTCTTAGATGTGTGTTCTTTAACTTAAACGCAAGAAAGCTCAGAGTAAGGTTTAGGTTAAGAGTATCTCTGCATGGAGATAGAACACATCTATTTATACGCGTTGCATTAAATGCACATTTAATACAACGTGGTAGGGTTAGAACGCGTGTCTACCCTTAAGGGAAAGACTTGTTCTTTGCTACAGTGAATAGTACAAAATCCTATTCATGAGCGGACATCCTTTCATAAAGTTGGTGGGTAATAGAGTCAACTAATTGGCTCTGTACCGTTCTAATGTTTAGAAATGGTATGGGTTTGTCCTTTGTGTGTATAAGGACAAGACAACAACAATCGTGCTTAGCAAGCTTCATTTGATCACTGAGTGCTGGAATAACCTGAAGGTCTCTTCAACATTTGCTAAGGTTTGGGCAGTCTTCACACATATGTAGACATGCTTGTAATCACTTAATATTGTTTCAGATCACGTACTCGCCAGTCTCTAATCTTTAGTTGCAGTCTTCGACATTGGCTGAAGGTTCTTTGGTGTGAGTGTTGTCTTCTTAAAGTATCGCTGTCACTGATAAGATTTACAATAAAAGTTCTTTAGCAATCACTGAACAAACTCAGTGCAGATCGCTGGAACTGAAAAGACAAAAACAAAAAATACTTCACCTAGAATAAAATAGATTATCATCAAATCACTGAGAGAGAAGATCAACAATCTCCCCCTATTTGATGATAACAAGACAAGATAAAGAAAGTTGTCTTATCAAGTAATAGTAAGGAAAAGTAACATATAAAATACATGTCCCTTTTAACTATATTGGGATCTTTTTTAGTGAGTCAGTTTTTTTACTTGAAGAATTTTCTTAAGTCATATTTAAGAAAAGTTGCAAGGATAGAAATTGAAACTAAAAGCTTATTCACTGATTTATAGAATGTCAGTGAATGTGAAAAGTAACACTGGAACTCATAGACTTGTGTCCCTATTACTTTTTTCAGGGATCTTTGCAGTGAAGTACAAGAAACACTTATATTATATTCATTGGAAATATTACAAGTAGTTCAATACATGTCTAATGCTTACAGATTATAAGATTAATCACTAAAAGTAGACATAGTAAATAGATTTACAAAAGAAAAAGTGAACAATATTACAAAGAAAGACAAATTAGTCTAGGAAGCTCAGATTTATGTAGCCAGGTACATCTTCACCAAGGTTCTTTCGACGTAGAAACTCTCTTCGTAACTTTCGGTCCACGACTTTTCCTTGCAGACTTTCATCTATACAGAACATTAGATAAATTAGATGTCCCATTGGGCATAGATTAAGCTCAGACATTCTCTGAAATCTTACTTCACCTTCATAGTCAAGGATTATAACTCCTAACTCAGGTTTGAAGTGCACAGAGTTGGGTGTATAGGGGCCCTTCTCTGGCAAGTCAAGATTCATCATAGAAATGTCTATACTCTCATGTTCCTTCAGGACTTCATCTAAGGAGAACCTTGTTTCATGTTCATTCCTCAGGTATGGTCCATCATTAGGACTAGAGAGTCTTTTCTTCCTTCCACCTTTCAACAGAGATGGCCTGTCAGGGACTGCGACATACCTGGACATCCTTTTCATGAGATCGTTGATGATATCTTTGATAATCGACTTATGTATTAACTTGGATCGCTGAATGGCTTGCTTGATCTCCAGCCATTCGCTGTATCCATAGTGGCTAAGGTAGGAAGGGTACTCGGTGATGGCATCGAGATTGTCCTTGGTGATGAGCATTGAGACAAGAGTTCCACCGTCTTTATATCGTCTGTTGATGCTGACGCTCTTGATCGGGTTAGGACTAATTCTCTGCTTCAGCTATACTTCACTCCAGCGCTTGTCTCGCCCAACCAGCTTCAGGTTTTTCTCATGCTCAGCTTCTGCAAGAGAAAGAAGTTTAGCTTGGGCTTGGACAGCGTTCACCTTCTTTTTGGACTTTCTCTTTAGGCGAATCTTTTTAGTTAGTGACTTGGCCAGCTTTAGGTTGTCTTCAGTCTGTTTCTTTTGAAGCTCTAGCTTTTCTTTAGCCCTTAACGCCTCGAGTCTTTCAGCTTCTAAAAGGAAGTCAAACTCACCACCACTAGAGGTACGAAGAGGAATTTTTACTCTAGTCTGGTCGAGTGACTCCTTTAGCTGAGCCATCTGCTAGTCGGTCAGAGCACTAGAGATAGGGTTTTCAGGGACCCACTCTAGTCGACCACAGGTAGTCGATGGAATCTGAAGCTGATAAAGAGAAGTGACTACTACCTGAGAGGTAGAGTCTTCAAACAAGGGTTGAGCAATGTTAAACAATACCTTCAGGTTCACTTCTTCAGTGACACCTTTGCCTTTCGACTTAGGGTCTTGGTTCGTTGATGGAGTCGACTCTTCTCCCCTTTGCTCCCCCTAGGATGTAGAATCTGTGAGGACGACTTCCTTGGTGGCGGTTGTTGGTTTTTGATACTGGATGGTGAAGTCATCTTCATTATCATCGTCATCATCACCATCTAAGTCACTGCCGAGGTCTAGAAGATCAGGTTCGTCTTCATCATGATCATCATCATCATCATCTTCGTCTTCATCATCATCATCATCATCACCAACAACAGGTGTAGAGGTGATGGGAAGATCATCATCCCTAGGGATGACATCAACTTCCTCAGCTATAACAGCTTCACTGGAGGTTGGAATTGCTTGGGCAACCTCAGCTTCAGCTTCAGCTCTAGGAGCTTCAGCTTCAAGGATTGCTAGAGTAGCAGATGGTTCAGCAACATTGGACCTCGTCTCCCCCTCTCTAGCTAAGACTTAAGAGTATAAGCCAGAGAGTTTGTCCACATGCTGATGCTGGAGAACCATCATTTCCTCTAGCCGCGACAGAGCGCTGGCTAGAGTTGTCGTTGTTTCACGCGACTCATAGAGTTAAGCACGGTCATCAGCAGAGAAGGACGACGGGATCATTGGAGCTGGTTGACAGACAACATCTAGGATCTGCTGAAGAAGCTCTGCCTGCTGAAGAGACTGAACCTGAGCGTCATCAGCCTTGTGGGATAGAACAGCAATGGCTTCAACATTGGCTCGAACAGCCTCTTGTAGAGTCAAGAGCTGACTCTTTACTTCTTGAACATCAACTTTGATAGCTGAGAGGTCTGCATCAAGATCGTCCTTGCGAGGCATCTCTCAATGAACTTCGGTCATCTTGAAGAAGACGGTATCGACGGCTGGGAAAAGAAGCTTGACATCTGACGCCATGTCATAATCCTCGTCATCTTCTTCGTCAATGGTGTCATCCTTCAAAGGACCTGTAAGAGAAGGAGAATGAGCACGTACAAGATTAGGCTTAGAAGAAATGAAAGGATAGGAGGATGGAATACCTGAGGGGCCATCAATGACATCCAAAGGATTGTCACTAGCTTGCTCAAAGATGTCCTCGAGAGGATGAACATCTATTTGCTGAGGAGCCTCGAGAGGAGCAACCTCAGGTTCAGTGGTGTGTATTTTAGCATCAGGAATGACATTCGCTGATGAGTCATCAACACGTGTAGAGACCAAAGAAGGAGGAGAAGAGAAAATGGTTGAGAATAGACGTGGGTGTTCAGCGGTGACGGTGCTGATATTCATACCTTCAGTGATTTGGGTCACTGAGGCGGTTGGGGTAGGTACCACTGATACGAAAGTGATTGGAGAGATCACTGAAGAGCTAGGAAGGTTAGCTGAAAGTGCCTCGGGGTTATGACTAGTTTCAATAGCTGAAACCTGTCAAGAGGTCTCAGCCAGAGATGTGGCTATCGCCTTTTTGGCCTTCTTGGCTCTCTGAGGAGAACCAAGAGTTGGTTGTGAAGGACGTTTAGAGGAGGTTTTGGTGGTTGGGCTAGACGTGGGGGGTTTTCCCTTGTCTTGACCACCTAAGGAGAGGAGGGAGTGAAAGGCACTATGGAAGAGAGTGCAAGGTCTTCATCCCTCAGTTTGTGATCCAGAATCCTGGATCCAAGCTTACACACCTGAAGGTTTCCTTCCTTGGAGTATTTTTTTCCAAAGATCTTAGCAAAGACCATGGAAAGGAACCTGGTGTAGGGTACCACCTTTTCTCGCTGGTGCTTGTTCAGCTTTTGCACCAGGTCATCAAAAATGACCGCAACATAATTTATTATGCGATGCTGAATCGCAGAAATGCCAATCGTTAGGGCTATCCTGGAGTCCTGGTCTTGTCCTCTAGTTTTTTCACCCATGGACTGGATAAAGTGAGAAAACAGATATTGCCAGATCGCTAACATCCTGTTTTTCTCAATCTTGGATAAGGACTTCATGGGAGTATTTGAGTCCGTCTTCATTGGCCATTGATAGCCAACGCCAAACTTCACAGTCATGCGGTTGAACGTGAAGTTGATTTGCTCCACTTGGAAGCCATTCTTGTCTTCAACGTCGACCACCTTAGTAGTGAACCAGAACTGCTGTAGAGCCTCCTTAACCATGACAGGTTCATGGTTAAGGGAAAATGCAAGCGACGATTGTTTAAGCAAGCCAATCGCTCCCTGGTAGAATGTCATGTTCGAGGGGATGTCCAACAAGGCAACATGATTGTTGGCTTTGAAGGACACTTCATCGATGGTGAATCCTACATTCTTGGCAGCCATCTGTTTTTAATGAGAAAGAAAAATAGATAAAATAGTTTTGTTAGATAACCAAGATATGTGTACAGATAAGTTTTTGAATCAAGAAAAACTTCTTTTGAAAAATCCTTGAAGAAAGATTAGGGTTTTTCAAGTAGAATGTGTTTTGAAGAAATGTGATTACAACCAAGTAGAAGGTTAAGTTTATAATCATTAATGTTTAATGTTTTAAGAGAACAAAGTTCTTAAAGAGATTAAACACATTTCTTATAAGAGTAGAAGAACAAGAAAAGAAATATTGACCTTAAGTTGAGTTAAGAGAGAAAGGTCGTAGAAGGAATTTGAGAGAAGTTCTTGCTTTGTAAATGGGCTGAGGGTCGTCTTTGATTTTGGAAAGCGTAAAGAGAAAATTGAAAGAGAAGTCTCATATTTATAGGTAGGAGGAGAGAGAGAAGATATGAGAGAGAAAAAGGGGACGGCTGAGGAAAGGGGCCATGATGAAAAAAATGGCAAGTTCTCATCCATGATTGGATGACATTTAATGAGCTAGCATATGACAATACCTTTTTGTCACACCCCGCTAAAACGGAAACGCGAGGTATGGCAGGTAGAGTCTCATAGCAATAGAGTATAAATAACACAACCATACATTTTAAAATTTAAATACATCATAACCAAAGTTTACAATCCCAAAGACAAGTTTGTAAATTAAACACAAAAGAAATTTGAAGGTGATGATTGTGACACGGCTTCTTTTAAGTGTCATCATGAGCCTTTCTTACCCCCTGAAAAAGCACGTCAAAACAAGTGTCAACTACAAGAGTTGGTGAGTTCACAGGTTTTCAATGCACAACAAATCATTTTATGCAAAATTTAATTCGAGTAAATCTTTTACTTACTCGCAACACTTACATACGAGGCACAATGTACTCCAAGAAATTTTTAAGTGTTGGGCCACTACTAAACCTGACACCTACGCCCTTTTATACCGAACTACCTCAGCGGTGGGACTAAACCCCACATGTGTAGAACCCTTGTTTTAGTTATATGCACCCCTACTCACCAGCAGAAGGTGGGATTGTCAGTCCAAATAGCGCTATCCACTTAAACTAT
>NW_020202100.1:16463-18329 GCF_001531365.2 Cynara cardunculus var. scolymus
TCCAATGAACTTTTACAATTGGGATTTGTTTGTGCCTCAACTGCTTAACCTTACGATCGAGAATTTCGATTGGCTTCTCTATAAAACATAGTCGTTCATTAACTTGAATATCCTCCAGAGGTAGAACTAAAGACTCGTCGGCTAAGCACTTCTTAAGATTCGACACATGAAACGTGTCATGGATGGCACTAAGCTTCGGGGGTAAGCTGAGCTTGTATGCAACTGGTCCTACTCTTTCGAGTATTTTGAATGGACCGACATACCTTGGACTAAGATTTCCTTTCTTTCCGAAGCGCACAACCCCTTTCCACGGTGATACTTTTAGAAGAACTTTATCACCCACTTGAAATTCCAAGGGTTTCCTTCGATTATCGGCATAGCTCTTCTGGCAATCCCTTGCAGCTTTAAGTTTTTCTTGGATGATTGCGATTTTGTCGGTTGTCTCCTGGATAATGTCAGGCCTGATCAGTTGCCTATCACCTATTTCCTGCCAACTGCGTAGGGATCTACATTTTTGGCCATACAAGGCTTCGAAAGGTGCGCATTGAATATTGGTGTGATAGATGTTATTGTAAGAAAATTCGACCAATGGCAGATGGGTATCCCAACTACCTCTGAAGTCTATCACACAGGCTCACAACTTATCCTCTAATGTTTGAATCGTCCTTTCTGTTTGTCCATCCGTCCGAGGATGATATGAAGTGTGTAAATCCAATCTCGTGCCTAATACCCTTTGAATCGATTGCCATAACCTGGAAGTAAAGCGGYTGTCTCTATCCGAAATGATAGAAACAGGTACTCCATGCCGCGATACAATCTCATTGATATACAACTGCACTAGTCTTTCTGTACTGAAATCTTCTCGAATAGGCAGAAAGTATGCGGATTTCGTAAGTCGATCCACTATGACCCAAACTGAGTCATATCCCTTCCTTGTTCTTGGTAACTTTGTAACAAAATCCATTGATATCTGATCTCATTTCCATTGGGGAATCTCAGGTTGTTGAAGAAGACCAGATGGTTTCTGGTGTTCAGCTTTTACTCTTGCACAAGTCATACATCGACTTACGTATATGGCAACGTCTCTTTTCATTCCTGGCCACCAGTAATATTCTCTTATCTCTTTATACATCTTATCGGATCCTGGGTGAATTGAATATTTGGAACGATGGGCCTCCTCCATAATTGTAGACCGAAGACTGTCATTCCTTGGTATCCAAACTCTGTCCTTGTAGTAACGCACTCCATCCGCTCRGGTTTCGAATTCCTTCTCTAGGTGATGCAAGGTCTCATCCTTCAAATTCTCTGGTTTCATTGCCTCATGTTGAGCTTCAAGAATTTGCTTTTTCAGGTTCGTTTGAACCAACATTCCCATTGCTCGTACTCTTGATGGTTTCACCCTTTTCTTTCGGCTTAAGGCATTAGCTACCACGTTAGCTTTCCCTGGATGGTATTTTATTTCACAGTCATAATCGTTGAGAAGTTCGACCCATCTCCGTTGCCTCATGTTCAACATCTTTTGGTTTAAAATATGTTGAAGGCTTTTGTGAACAGTGAAGATGGTGCATTTGGTGCCGTAGAGATAATGTCTCCAAATCTTGAGTGCAAACACCACTGCTCCTAGCTCTAAGTCATGAGTGGTGTAGTTCTTTTCATGAACCTTAAGTTGCCTTGATGCATAAGTAATGACCTTGTCATTTTGCATCAGCACACATCCCAAGCCTTGGTGTGATGCATCGCAATATACCACAAAATTCTCCGTGCCTTCTGGTAGCGCTAAGATCGGTGCATGACACAACTTATGTTTGAGCAATTTGAATGCTTCTTCTTGTTTTTCTCCCCACCTAAACTCCTTATCCTTCTGGG
>NW_020202100.1:18625-32464 GCF_001531365.2 Cynara cardunculus var. scolymus
TTGGCATATAATTTCTGATCCCTTAATAGTTCAAGTATCAACTTTAAGTGTTGCTCATGCTCCTCCTTGTTTTGCGAATAGATCAGGATGTCATCTATGAATACAATCACGAACTTATCCAGATATGGCCTACATACCCTATTCATTAAATCCATGAAAACTGCTGGAGCGTTAGTTAACCCAAATGGCATGACTAAAAATTCATAATGACCATAACGAGTTCTAAATGCCGTCTTAGGAATATCTTCCTTATGGACCCTCATTTGATGGTATCCGGATCGTAGATCGATCTTTGAAAAGTATGTAGCACCTTGAAGTTGATCGAACAAGTCATCGATTCGGGGAAGGGGATATCGGTTCTTAATGGTCAACTTATTGAGTTCCCTATAATCGATGCACATTCGAAGGGATCCGTCTTTCTTTTTAACAAATAGAACTGGAGCTCCCCAGGGTGAAGAGCTGGGTCTGATGAATCCTTTGTCAAGTAGCTCATTTAGTTGATCTGACAATTCTTTCATTTCCGATGGTGCCAGATGATATGGTGATTTGGCTACAGGTGCTGCTCCGGGAATTAAGTCAATGTGAAATTCGACTTTCCGTAACGGAGGTAATCCTGGTAGCTCATCAGGAAACACCTCGGGAAAATCCCGAACTATGGGAAAATCCTGGATGCTTTTCTTTTTAATTCCTTTATCCATAATGTTAGCCATAAACGCGACATATTCCTTTTTCAAGTATTTTCACATCTTCATACACATTACTAACTTGAAATTTCTCTGGGACTTCTCTCCATGTACTTCGAGTATTCCCCCTTCGGGTAACGGAATTCGAACGATCTTCTCGAAACAACTAATTTCAGCTCGGTTCTTGGATAACCAATCCATGCCCACAATATGTCAAAACTTCCTAGTGGAATCGGGATTAAATCTATACGAAAATCCCTACTAGTCAAGTTTAAAGTGCAGTCCATGATTATATCCCTGGTCCTAATTTCTTGGCCATTGGCAAACTTAATTACTAATCACATCATCAATAAAACTCTTAAGGTTAAGACGAGAGTTGCTATGGTAGAAGCAAAAGGTTAGAAAGCAAATTAGAGCTTCTGGATGACCAGAGCCTCTGGTTGACCAGAGCCCCTGGTTGAGGTTCCCATACTTGGAACTACATTTGACTTTTAGCTTATCGGCCTCTAGCTCAACCTTCATAGCAGTCCATTGGATCTCTTGGTCCATCAATTTCAKATTCCTCATATACAGTAAACCGATGAATCGCCTTCCATCAACCTTCTGGTTCCTCATACATAGTGAAYAGATGGATCATCTTCCATTAATCTCTGGTTCCTCATACTTAGAAAATATTTCCCATTCATAGACCAGAGCCTCTGGTTCTTCTAACCAGAGCTTCTGGCTCTCGAAATCAAGCCAACCACAACTTTTGGACGCTCTTCATTTATATAGAATAATGGTCCTTATTCAAAACTAGAACGCAATTCTCACTATGTCCAGGCAATTTTCTACCTAACGCATAGTTCAAATTTTAAATACAGAGGCTATAGAGACTATACCCTTTTATCTATGTCTAGCTACCAAGTATTTAGATACAGAGTTGACCCTCGGGTTGTCTTAGCGCTCTATATATCTTGCTTCACTTCACAACCCAGAGCTTCTAGTAAATCAAGGTGATGGATATTCAAGATTCATGCAAACACACACGATCATGCTTTTCAGGTTTAAGATAAAATCTTTGAATTTAACCTTATTTTAAGCTCAACCGATGGGAATCTTTTATCATAATACTTAAGTTAAACAAAGGTGATCAGGCTCTGTTTAATTTGAGTATTTTAACACGACTTCCATCATCTTGTTATACTTAGTAACTTTGTTTTGAAAACATTTGGTTATAGTTAGGTTTTAAGAAAAACCGGTATAACCTATGGCTCTGATACCAAATCTGTCACACCCCGCTAAAGCAGAAACGCGAGGTATGGCAGGTAGAGTCTCATAGCAATAGAGTATAAATAACACAACATACATTATAAAATTTAAATACATCATAACCAAAGTCTACAATCCCAAAGACAAGTTTGTAAATTAAATACAAAAGAAATTTGAAGGTGATGATTGTGACACAACTTCTTTTAAGTGTCACCATGAGCCTTTCTTACCCCTGAAAAAGCACGTCAAAACAAGTGTCAACTACAAGAGTTGGTGAGTTCACAGGTTTTCAATGCACAACAAATCTTTTTATACAAAATTTAATTCGAGTAAATCTTTTATTTACTCGCAACACTTACACACGAGGCACAATGTACTCCAAGAAATTTTTAAGTGTTGGGCCACTACTAAACCTGACACCTACGCCCTTTTATACCGAACTACCTCAGCGGTGGGACTAAACCCCACATGTGTAGAACCCTTGTTTTAGTTATATGCACCCCTACTCACCAGCAGAAGGTGGGATTGTCAGTCCAAATAGCGCTATCCACTTAAACTACCGGCTCAAACGAGTTAATAAGTAGTGTCACACCGGGACTTTTGAATTAACCCAAACACAACTATTACTTGAGTACAAGGTGTTAGTGCTCGCTTTCACAATTTCAGTTAAAAACATAATTCATAAGAATCAATGTGAATACACAATTTAAACGCAATGAATATTGGATGCAAAACATCACTATTTTTATACATGCTTTTTCCCCCAAATAACGAAATGTTTTAAAAAGGGGCCGTGAATACTCACTCTTTTGCAATGCTCCGCAAAATAGAGATACGATCCGATCACCACATTAGTTCAACGATTCCCTATCAAAGAGGAATATCCAAAACCATCACTTATGGATTTAACACTACTTATGGGGTTTAATAAGTCCTAAGTCCATACTTGTCTACTTATGACCCATATGATTATCCATAGTCCAAATATGCATAATGTCCATATGCTCGTTAATGTATATTTATACCGGAAGTAATGCTATAGTCCAATAAAAAGATCAAAATTTTACAAAATCAAATAATCCCAAAATCTCATTTTTGGACAGAAACTAATGGTACATAAAATGATCAATTTATAGACTTCTAAAATGAGATTGTTAGCATTATTTTGATGCTAATGATGTAATAATTAAATAGCTATTGAGTACAAAGTCGAAGCAATCCAAAGTACAAACAAATAAATATATAATACATATTAGAAAACAAATAAATTAACAAAGTTACAACTCCATCATGAGTATTGACTAACAAAATTCACGACTTCACAACCTTCAATTCTTGAGTCTTTGACCAAACAATATAGAAGCCAAATCTATGTTGGTTGAATCACTTGGTTGATCTCTTGATGATGTGCGCCGAAATCAAACCATGGATTAGAAAGATCAATAGATTGATAGAGTTCTTGAGGGATTTCAAAATTTAGAGACCGTCAATAACAAATGTGTCGTTATGTTTAATGGTTTAATTGTTTTTGGCGCCGATATTGATTATGTTAGATGTTAGTCTTAGGGATATATTTGGGTCATAGCTCTTAAGTTAAAAAAGTTGGGTTTGCTAATACTAAAATAAATAAATATATATATATATATATATATATATTATAAAACATTTGACAAAAATTCTTAAAAACCATTTTTATGCATAAAGTACTGTTTATTGATGCATATTACTTAAAATTCAAGATTACAAGTAAATTGTGCATAAGTACAATTTATTAAAGCTCTATGTTTGAATTCGTGTAACTAACTGCGGATAAACATAATCAAATAGAGGATAAACATCTTACTTTAAAATATAAAAAATCTAAAATATAATTAGGAATATTATTGAGTTCTAATAAAATATATTATTAAACCTAAATTAAGTTACATCGTTACGTTAAATTAAATTATAATAAAAATCTTGAATTAAAAAAAATACACAAACAAGAACATTTAAATAGTTAATTTCATACTAATATTGATAATGTTTTTTTGCAAATTTTATAGGATATTTTCAAATTTATATTTTATTCAAAAATAGAAACATTATCGCCTTTTCAAAACCATATTAAATCGTATTATATCGACATGGATAAAAAATAAAACGAAACATTGAAATGAAAATGTGTCTACGATGCATTGCACGATTACCCTTCTAATATATATATATATATATATGTGTGTGTGTGTGTGTGTGTGTGTGTGTGTGTGTGTGTATGTATTTGGTAGTTGGTTTTGGTCCAAACCGCCCAAAAAAGGTTCCAGACCAGATCGCCCGGTTTTGCTATTTTTAGAACCAGATCGGACCGCCAGACCGTTCAAACCGCCAAAAACGGTCCAATTTGACTTGATTTGGACGGTCCAACGGTTTTTTTGAACACCCCTAAGTAATAGGTATAAATAGTTTGGTGTTAGGTTTGTTAGTTGGCTGTTAATCATAATTGAGAGTTAGATTGAGATTGAGAGAGATTAGTGATAAAAAACATTTGTACTTAAACCTTTACATAATCAAGTTGGTTGACAGATTCTATTCATCTTATTATTCTTGATTCTTATTATGAATTGATTAAAGACTTGAATCTGGGATCATAAATTAGCTGCATTGCAACACGTACAAAACTAGTATATATATATATATATATATATATATATATATATATATATATATGGTTGAGTTCATATGAGACCAGACTGTTTTCTTGATCCACGTGAGACAACTTTTTCACAATTGAAACTTCACAACAAATTACTGTGAATGTAAAAAAAATTTGAACCTTTACGGCAAAAAAAGACTAAAACAGACTGATTATATATTCTATACCGAAGAAAAATAAAAAATATTTAATTACTTTTAATAAATTCGCGAGATAGATACAGAACGAGGTAAGTCATGAATTTATAGACCATGAATGAGGTCGACCTTGTGATCACTGCAACACCAACTGTTTGGTTTTGTAGATTCAATCTACGGTGATTAGATTGTTTTCGTAAGACATGTGATGCCTCTTTTTCACAATTGAAACTTCACCACAAAATACCGTGAATATAAAGAAAATCCGAACCTTTATAACAAAAATATTGTAAATGTTACATTCATGATGTTTTATTGTGAAGTTTCAAACATAAAAAAATAGTCTTACAAATCTCACTAAAACAGACTGATTATTTATTCTATAACGAAGAAAAATAAAAGTATTTGATTACTTAAATTAAATTCGTGACGGTAAGTCATGAATTTATGGACCATGAATGAGGTCGACCTTGTGACCACTGCAACACCAACTTGTTTGTTTTTGTAGATTCCATCTACGGTTCTCCACTGTAGGACCCACCCCCACTCACCACTTGACACGTGTTGGCCCCTACTTTTCTATATATACACCCCTTGGTAGCCATAGCAGAAACCACCTCATTACTCTCATTCTCTCCCCTAAACACTCGCACTCAAATTTTGCTTCAGATTCATTTGGGTCGAGAAATCCAGACGAAATATGTTTATCGAGAGCTTTAAGGTCGAAAGCCCCAACGTTAAGTACACTCCGGATGAGATACACTCTCTGTACAATTACGATACCACAGAGCTTGTTCACGAGGAGAAGGACGGAGCTTTTCAATGGGTTGTTAAGCCCAAAACCGTCAAATACGAGTTCAAAACTCAGACTCGTGTTCCTAAATTAGGGTTCGAAAATCGATTTACTTTTGAAACATCCATTTCTATACGTTTATTTGATTTGATCCGTGTTTAATTATTCGTTTTCTAACAGGGTGATGCTTGTCGGATGGGGAGGCAACAATGGCTCAACCCTAACTGCTGGTGTTATCGCAAATCGAGAGTGAGTATTTCGTTTTGAACAGAAAAAAAAACCGCATCCATCGCTCACACGTGGTTGATTTGTCGATCTTACTTTGGGCACAATTTTGATTTGTTATTCCTTTTGGATCGAACCAGATGCGTTACCAAAACGAATATGAACATCGTGCATGTGCATATATCATGAACCAGTTACTTATTTGAGTATCAAATTTTATATTTTTCTATTCAACCAATTTTGATCTACTGGTCAAAAACGAAAGTGACTTGTGTGTTTGGGTTCAACGAAAATGCTATGTCAGTTCTTATCGGAGTTATCAATTTTTGACCCGAAAGCAACACAAGTGGGTAAAGGTGATGATGATACATGTGGGAAAAAGGTGATCAGACTCGTGTTATTAAATATTATTATAATGCCAAAAATTTATTTTACTGATACAAATTACTATTTTATGTTAATTAAGTTGGTATAGTTGCATGCCACATGTTAGGTTTTGTTTTCCTGAGGGCCATCTCCGTTTTTATCATATTTTTCTGACTCTTTTGGACTATTTCCTTTCAAAGCAATCATAACTTTATTTTGGTTTCAACATAAAGCTTTTTTTCATACAAAACAGCCATGACCGGGGACAAATGACATATTTCTGTAAATCCACCCTTGTGTAATGTCCTGGTTTGATTTGGTTTCATGGTTAAAGCATATTATGTTAACCAAGAGGGACAACTTAACCGTAAGATATGGATTTGTTCCTCAAAGTTTACTAGTTCAAGTTCTTTTAAGATCACTAGAGGGTTTGCGGAGTTGTTAATTTCAAGAACTCTATGAAATTAATCGATGTGTATATACATAAAATATTTGTTCTATTATATGGTTTATCATTTTTTTTAGTAATTAAGTACCTAAAATGATCTTTAATAAAACAAACCAAATCATACATCACCAATATCTAGCTACAGTTGTTAATTGATAAAAAATGTGAATTGATCTTTTCGTATAAGAAAAAGCTATACATTCTGGAAGACGACCCAAAAAAAGGTATTGCATCTTTTTGATTTTTGGTTAGAAAGAATCATCTTTAAGACTAGCCAGAAATCAAATATGTACTTCTAACAGTTTCCTTTTACGATACTTTTTTTTGTCAATTCCTCAAGATGAAGTGATACTGATATATTAATATATATTAGGGAAATTGACAAAAATAGAAGAGCAGCAAAGAAGATTTCACTTTTTAGTAGTTCTCTCATCCAAATTCTATTTTTTAGCTAATCTTTAGGCACAAGGCTTTGGCAGAAAGTGGAATCCTTACGCATAAAGTGGTTTTCTCTTAATTCTTACGCGGAAATTGGAATCTGTACGCAAAAAGTGGTTTCGTGCCTAAAGATTCCATTTTTGCATAAAGATTCTTATTTATTTTTATTTATTTGCCGAAAACCAATCTTTACACATATGTGCAAGCCTTTTGCGTAGGGATTAACTAAAAAGCAAAACCACGTATTATTTTGACCCTGTATAATATTATTTCAAAATATTGATATAATTAGTCTCGGTTCTATGTATATTTTATTATTATTAAAAGAAACGTTAACTTTCTTGATAAAATTGAACACCTTTGTCATTGTTTATTGGAAAAGGCTTTTGTTTGGCCTTGAGTTATTTTCTTTAGCAACTTTATGTCATATTATTGTCTTCTTTATCACAGTAGCTCTATTCTTTGGTCCCATGGTATCATTTTTGTTACACACCTCTTAATGAGCATCATTTAACATTATTTTAATCATCATAAAATTGCTATGGCATTTTTTTTAGCAAGATGGAAGGCATGTAGATAAAAATATATAGCCAAAGCAAAATGCTTTTTTCATAATCAAAATAAAATTTTGTGATAACAAACTTATACTTGGAAATATGTTTTCATTTGTTCGTATCCATTACTTTTTGTCTCCTAAAATTTACATATTTTTGTTTTTGATCCCCCCGCTATAATTAGGAAGTTGTTTTTATCAGAAAGTTTATCTTTATACTGATTCGAGCGCATAAATGATCTTTGTCAAATCTGATGTCTGGTAAGTTGGGTATAGATTGTCTTTCTGATCTTTATCAAAAAGTTTATCTTTATACTGATTTGAGGACATCAATTGTTGATGCTTAAAGAATATTTTAGGGATTTTTAATGGTAATCAACATCTTTATTAGCTACTCCGGACATCAAAGAAGATATGTAACTAGCGTCCAATCATGGTTCCATATTTGGAAATTAGAACTAATAACACATCACTTGTAGTGAGTTTGATGAGACCTTTTTTTTTCTTTTTGTTGTTTAATATTTTAATTGGGAAAATAATTGAAAATTAAAATTGAAACAGGGGAATATCTTGGGCAACCAAAGACAAAGTGCAACAAGCCAACTACTTTGGTTCCTTGACTCAAGCATCCACTATCCGAGTTGGGTCGTTCAATGGAGAGGAGATCTATGCCCCTTTCAAGAGCCTCCTCCCAATGGTATGCTTCTTTTTCTTTATTGCTGTTTAAATGAGTGTGACTTTAATATTAACAGCTAATCACATGTATTTCAAGTAACAGTCAGTGAATAGGATATAAAATATTAGTATCATATAAAAAATTCATTTCAAAAGCTATAGGCATAAAAAATCACAAACTGCAAATCAGTCTGAATTAACATATGGCTTTTAATCAAATCCAGTATATCCCAAAACATAACCTTGGGTATAATTAAGATATAAATATGGTTGTATATATAGTCTGTTTAGAGTGACTGACGAAACGTTAAATAATGATACAGGTGAACCCTGACGATATCGTATTTGGGGGATGGGACATAAGCAGCATGAACTTGGCAGATTCCATGGCAAGGGCCAGGGTTTTGGACATTGATCTCCAAAAGCAGTTAAGGCCTTACATGGAATCCATGGTCCCACTCCCTGGTATCTTTGACCCTGACTTCATTGCTGCCAACCAAGGTTCACGTGCAGACAACGTGATCAAGGGAACCAAGAACGAACAGATCCAAAAAATCATTAAGGACATCAGGTACACATTATAGCACTCTATTCGAGTCATAATGTGCATTAACACATCATTTTGGTAGTTGGCCTAAATGTATGAAGAACTAAGACTATGATCTAGCAACTAACTTTTGGCTTATAAGCCGGTTGTTGGCTAATAAGGTAGTTGTTAGTTTATAAACTAGTCATATTTGATAAAAAATAACAGATAACAACAAAAAATGACCGAGAATGACATCATGAAAAATTATTTAAAAAAAATATAAAGGGCATAATTGAAAAAGAATGGGAAAAAGCTCCTTGAGCATATTAAATACCGTTTGAAGTAGTTTTTCAAAAAGCTAGCTTATAGATAACTAAACGGGGGTTCTAATAAACTCAAAAAATAAGATAGCTTATGTTTGCAAAAAGCTTTAAGTTTATGAAAGTTTTTGAGTTTTTTAAAATGGTAATGGAAACAGGGAGTTTAAGGAGGCAAACAAGGTGGACAAGGTGGTGGTACTGTGGACAGCCAATACAGAAAGATACAGCAATGTAGTAGTTGGGCTGAATGATACGATGGAGAACCTTTTTGCATCAATAGACAAGAATGAAGCTGAGATTTCTCCATCAACCTTGTATGCTATCGCTTGTATTCTCGAAAATGTGCCATTCATCAATGGCAGCCCACAAAACACTTTTGTACCAGGTAACTTTTTGTTTCTCATCCTCATATATATGATCTTTTTTACCAAAGTTTTATCTTTGTTGTTATATGTATTGATTTAGTTTGTGGGTGTAGGGGTGATTGATTTGGCCATCCAGAGGAACACCTTGATTGGCGGAGATGACTTTAAGAGTGGTCAAACCAAGATGAAATCTGTTCTTGTTGATTTCCTTGTGGGAGCTGGTATTAAGGTAAGTAATCATTTAATATATATATTATGTAATGTAGATCTTATTTCTATGCCATGAATAGAAATGAACATGGGTGCTGGAGTCCTACATCAGCTAGATTTGTACCCTTTTTTTTAACTATATGTCACAACCTCACTTCTCTCTTCTTTTGCATATTGAGCTCAATGATTTCAGTTACACTTACTTTGTGAGTGTTAGTTAAAGATAAGACTGATTGAGAGGTTTTGGTAACAGCCAACATCGATTGTGAGCTACAATCACTTGGGAAACAATGATGGAATGAACCTGTCAGCTCCACAAACATTCCGATCCAAGGAGATCTCCAAGAGCAACGTGGTTGACGACATGGTTTCAAGCAATGCCATCTTATATGAGCCTGGAGAACATCCTGACCATGTGGTGGTTATCAAGGTATATTATACACCTGATAAAAGAAGACTTGAGATAACACACACACACGTATATAATCCCCTTAAAACAAGACGCAAACAACTTATCCAAACCATTTGAGCATGTCCAATAGTTTTTTTCACAATTCTCCAAAAGAAAGAAGAAAAAGTCAAAATCTTGAAAAAAGAAATTACTTCTTCTCCATTTAGAGATTTCAACATTAATTATAATACAAAAATATTCAATAATATAACAAAAGTTCTTCCACTCTCCTTTTCCATTTATTTCATTGGTTGTTTGGATGTGGTAACACTGAGAATATCAAAATAGAGTTTTTGAAGAAATCTATAAGGAGAGAATTACAATCTCTCATATTTACTCCATTATGAAGATGGTGTTGAAGCAAAAATCTTAATTTTCTACATTTTAAAGTGATGTTCTATTAAATTGAGATGATCGGACGATGTGATTAGACAGATGATTTATGTATGTAGTATGTGCCGTATGTGGGAGATAGCAAGAGAGCAATGGATGAGTACACGTCTGAGATATTCATGGGTGGTACAAACACAATCGTGCTGCATAATACATGTGAGGACTCGCTGTTGGCTGCACCAATCATCTTGGACTTGGTCCTATTGGCTGAGCTGAGTACTCGCATCCAACTGAAAGCGGAAAGTGAGGGCAAGTTCCATTCATTTCACCCGGTAGCAACCATCCTGAGTTACCTGACAAAGGCCCCTCTTGTAAGTTGTTTGTTGTGAATGAATTATTGATCGATCATCGATCACATGTTGTGGGACCGGTAAGTGACGGTTATTTTGAAAAAGAACAGGTACCACCAGGGACACCAGTGGTGAATGCACTAGCAAAACAGAGGGCAATGTTGGAGAATATACTGAGGGCATGTGTTGGATTGGCACCAGAAAACAACATGATCTTGGAATACAAGTGAAGTGAAGTGAAGTGAAGTGAAGTGAAGGGTCATATGAATGAATGCTTTGTATTTCTGAAGATGTGATGATAATGTTTTTGTGGTGTTGTTTGCAACCTCCTTCCTTCAATCTTTATAATCACAAGTGTAATGTTTGTTTATGTGCTTTCTTACCTTTAACAAGGAAGTAAACTACCCTTTTATTTCAATAACTGAAAAGTTAGTTGTTAACTGATGAATTAATTATGTTTAGTAACAAACCTAGCTAAACTTGATGATAATGTAAAATAATATTTTGGAAAATTATTTTGAAAAATATTAGAGGTATAATTAGGAGGAAAATTGGAAAGAACTCTTGATTTTTAATAAGCTAACTTAGGTTGATTAAATGAGACTTTTTCCTTAAGCTAAAAAAATAAGTAAACTTATTGTTTCACAACATGGCATAAAATGTGATTGGCTAACCATATGTTAGTCTTTATCACAATAAACTAGTGTTATACCTGTCTATTGGTCAGGTGTAAAATCGTATGCAAACATCACTTTATTATAAACATGTAACCAAAAAAATTTATAACATTAAAAAGATAATCCTATTCAACAATTAAAAAATGAATTCCATCTCTAATACTCACCAACTAATAAGATAACCCATGATACAACTCGGAATCAACTCCACTTTCAGCACCTAAGTGTCCTCATCACCAGTGAAGAAAAAATATCAAGAGACCTCATCACAACAATTCAAATAAAAACTAACAATCAATCGACTTCATCACAACAATCTATATATATCTATACTACATATATAAGCATTTAAGACTTTGTCTTAAATACAACTCTTTAAACACAAGTTACAATCATTTTATGCAAGATTTTCAAAAAACTCTTAAATACAACTCTTCAAACATGTGGTACAAGCTTTTTCTCTTTTCCTCTCTTCTTCTTCCCTTTCCAGCTTTCCTTTCCTCTCTTTTCCTCTCTTTTTCTCTTTTATGCATTGAGTTTTTTGCTTTTGCTTTTGCTTTTGCTTTTGTTTTTGCTTTTGCTTTTGCTTTTGTTTTTGCTTTTTATGTATTAAGCTTTTGCTTTGGCAGCCCAATGCATACTGGTGATACCTGTATAAAACCGTGTGGCATCCCCCCTCTTTCTCTCAATCACATTTGTATGGTAAGCTTCTTCACCGCAATTACCCCAACCTTTCCCGGTAGCCACTCTTCTGTTTTTCGGCTACTCCTCTTTCTTTCATACAAATCCCCAACCCTTCTATGTAACCCTCACCCCACCCCTTCATCTTCCTGTGATACACTTGCAACGCCATTCATGGTAAAAGAGATGCCTCCAAACCTTTTGGTGAGATTGCTTGCCGATACAAGAATCTGGATGGAACTGCATGTCCATCGACCACAGCTCCAACTTCGGCCGCCTTCATCATTGGCACCCTACAGCTCCAACTCCGGTCGTCTCTACCCAACCACCTTTCTCGATCTGTTGCTTCCTTTTGCTTCTCCTTGAAATTGGATTGTCCAAACCACAGATCTGGAGGTTCTTCTCCTCGATCTATTATTCCTTGGAAAGAAAAGCCACATTTATGTTCGATCCCAACCACAGATCTGGTGGTGCTTCTCTATCTCTCAAATTTGTTGCAACCATACTTCTGTTCGTGGTTAAATTGAAAATCAAGCAAATGTAAATGTTAGGTTTTAATTTCAAAGATTCCTATGATGTATTGGGAATAGACAAAGCAATAGATGCATAAGTGTAAATAATAGTAAAGAGAAGGGGTAAAGCTAAAAATGCACCAAAATATCTGTCTTCACGTACAGAGATGTCTGACACAAAGCTTTCTTTTGCTCACAACCCAATGACCTTCTAGACCCTTTTCATCAAACTTTTAAATCTTTAATCGTAATTAATTTAAAACTACATCATTATAATTAATAGCTTCTAGAGGATTAAAAAAACTGATATTATTTTAAGATACCCATTTTATAACTAATTATTGGCGTTACAAAATCGTAAATATTTTAAAATAAAATAAGAAATCAAAATACCAAAAACAAAATACATGTTTTTCAACTTATTTTTGTAGATCCTAAATCAGTAGAACATTTTTTTTATAGATTATTTAAAATAATATTTTTTCTCCAGCCTTTTGTTTTAACAAATTTTTATATAGTTCTCTTAAAAAAAGTATGTTTGGAGAGAGAGATAAATTAAATTTTTATTTATGTGATTATTGTTTTAAATATTTATACAACGGTCTATCTCGACAACAACCTTCCACATTTATTTCCTTTGACCGAAGGTCTTCCATATCGGATGTTGGGCAAGACTCTAATTTGGTTAATTGTTTTGACCCTTGTATAAAAGATGTGGCGGATAAAAGTGATAACATGCAAAAAGTTAGCTTTGAAAATGATGGATGTCTTGGGTTTGGTAAACCGTACATAGAAACTGCTAAAAGTAAAAAAACCATCTCCCATGCATATTCCTCCCCCTTTAATTTCTAATTCCTTAAAAACTTCTCCATTCATGTGGGTCTGATTTGATTTGGGCTCTATTAAGGATGTGCTTTAGCCATTTTATGATCCGGTCCGAACCGATCCAACTTGCAAAATAAACACACAAACTCATGATTCAAGGTCAAACTAATGTTTCAGAATTGTGATTCACCCGCGCTGCATCGCGCGGGTACACCACTAGTATATATATATATATGTATATATATATATATATATATAGAGGAGTGATCATATGAAAACCGCCTTCATTTGTGTAAACCGTGCAAACCACCTTCATCTGTCGATT
>NW_020202100.1:33899-39792 GCF_001531365.2 Cynara cardunculus var. scolymus
TGAAGATATGAAGATAAGGTTGAATTATCATCCCATGAAAGACAACTGGAGATGACAAATCAACAGTTGGATTTCAAGTTTATCTTAATTTATAGCTTATCCATAGTTTAGATAAACTTTATCTGTTAGTAGAAGATTAGCTAAATAGTCTCACTAGATAGTTATCTTCTAATTAGCCTTCTAGTATAAATAGGGATTAATGGTGAGGTTCCTCGGCTTCATCATCTCCAGAGGCTCGAAGAATGGCCTCTGGATGGCTGGCTGGGTGAGGGATTGGACTGGGTCGTCCATGTTAAATACCCCTTTGGCCTTGATCGCTAGGGGTAGTGGTGGTGGTTGCCCTTTGGGTAGTGGGGATGGGAATTGTATGTGAAGGGCCAGGGGATGCACGAGAAGTGTCATCATCATCATCTTCATCATCCGATGAAGACGACTCCTGTGCTCCCTCGTTGTTGTCAGGGGACGGCTCTAAGTGCTCTGGGGTAGCTGCGCTCAGTTCACGGGACAGCAGAGAGCGTTCATACTTCTACCTTATCTTAGACGTCTCTGGTATGACGCTGAGCATGGCTCTTGAAACTGTTCTCTCCGTTGTGTAGCCTTCCTTGGAGATCGTTGGTCAATTGTTGTTCATCAAAAACTGCGAAGTGTACGGTTCATCGGCCGGTAGTTCATGTCTCCTCATCATGTCTCTTATGAAGAGAGCGAAGAATCGAGGGAAGAGAACATAGGTCAACAGTTTTCCTGCGGCTTTGAGTTTGTATTTTTTGATCACCGCAACATAGATCTTGTTGTAGATAAGGAAAGCATAATCCAGTGGTAGGTTGAAGAAGAGGTCGTACATAATTGTCATTATGTTAATGTTGCCTTGATCCATTGACCCTAGTTTGCAAGTCAGAGCTCTGTTCAATATGGAAAAGAACATATTCCACATTGGAGGCAAGAATTGCCTCTTGAAGTCGGAGGCGTTGCGTAGGTCACGATTGTAACCTAGCATTCTGATAAAGTGGAGGATGTCGGAGCTTGTGGGTGGCTCGGTAGTGGTCAATGTCGAGTTCTTGGCGAGTAGGAATGCGAAGGACTTTTGAGACCTTTGCTTGTGAGATCTTGACAGAGCAAACCATATCGTTTAGGGCGTCTATGTCCCCCATGATTCCACGACTTTCAGGGATAAACTCACAGGTTTGTGAATATTGTTGGACGTACTTGAGAGGTACGCCATTGTCAGTTAATGTCAAGGCTGGTTGGAGAATGCAGTTTTGGAAAAACTTGATCATTATGGCAAACCTGTCTTCAAACAGGTTTGTTCGTAGGTGGATTGCGTGATTGTTTGGCTTGATAGGGAGGAAAACTAGTGCACGGCTGTCTGCGCCGGTTGATTGCACGTGGTTATCGTTGTTGTTTGATTCATAGGAGGCGGAGGAAGCCATTGCTGTTCGAAGTTGCAGGTTTTGCGTTTTTCAATTCGTCTTAAGTAAGTTGCAGGTTTAAAAAGCGTAAAGAAGAAATGGGTGGGGAAGATGAGTATATATAGGTGGAGAATGGGGCACGACGTTGAAAAAATAATATTAAAAGGAATAATCATTATGGTGGGATACGTTTGGCAAAAAGGTGATATGGTGGGGATCGTGTGCCGTCTTGACAGTGTCATGCCGTTAATGTTGGAGGACACGTGTCAATATGGGGATAGTGGATGAGTAAGTTGAAGAGGTTTTATGGGGAACAGACTGTAAAGATGGCAGGCTTTTGTGTAAGATGACGTTTGGATTATTTGGAATAATTAAATAATTATTCCAAATAATATCTCTTGAAATATCAATGGTTGGTCATGACTCTTTGGAACCAGAGGCGCTCTGGTTCGTCATGACTCTTTGGATGTAGAACCAGAGGTCTTTGGTTAAACATGACCTTTTTGGATGATGAACCAGAGGTCTCTGGTTGAGCATGATGAATAAGTTCATCGATGAATTGTTGGGTTGTATGAATAATGAGCCTTGGATAGACAAACTAGAGGCTATGGTTAAGCATGGACAACCTATGATGTAGGACCAGAGGAGCTCTAGTTGCATACACATGTTTTATGCATCATTTATCTAGCATTTTTGTGTCTAGAGGCTCTGGATAGTAGAACCAGAGGCTCTAGGATAGAAAATGCATAGTTATGCAATGAAAATTTATGATGGATGAAAAGCTCCCCCTCAAGTGATTCATGGGGATATGGATTGAGTTTAAAACTCCCCCTAGAACCAATAAGGAGGTTGATTTTGATGACCAGAGGCTCTGGTCTATACAACCAGAGGCTCTGGTTGTGAATGATGATGAAAAATGATATGAAATGTGGCTAAGTATGAGAATGGACATTAAAATGAGTGGGTCTTTGAGACCAGAGGGCCCTAGTTCCAAAGACAACAAATCTAGAGGCTCTAGTCTTTAGAACCAGAGGCTCTGGTCTTTAGAACCAGAGGCTCTAGTCTTTCGAACCAGAGGCTCTGGTCTTTAGAACCAGAGGCTCTAGTCTTTCGAACCAGAGGCTCTGGTCTTTAGAACCAGAGGCTCTGGTCTTTAGAAACAGAGGCTCTGGTTGCAAAGGCGATGAAAATAGATATAAAGTTATGGTTAAGTATATTCAAAAGGGTATGAGAAGATGGAGCCTTTGAGACCAGAGGGCTCTGGTTGCAAAGGCGATGCAAACAAATATGAAATATTGGTTAAGTTCATGTATGTGGGTGTAGAATGGATGTGGCTTTGAGACCAGAGGGCTCTGGTTCCAAAGGCTTTGAATCCAGAGGCTCTGGTTAAGAAAAGAGTACTTAGTGAAAAAGTTCACAAAGTATTGGCTTTGGACCAGAGGTCTCTGGTTCCAAAGGGTGATGGAAAATGACGTGGTTACATGCATGATTGACCAAGGAAGTCCAAGTTTGAGACCAAAGAGGCTCTGGTCTCAAAGAATAGGAATCCAGAGGCTCTGGTCTATACAACCAGAGGCTCTGGTTTGGAGGGGAATACTTGGTGAAAAATACCAAGTATTTGCTTTGGACCAGAGGTCTCTGGTTCCAAAGGCGATGAAAACTTTTGCCAAAAATTAATCAAGTGTTTCTAAATGGCCAGAGGCTCTGGTTTAGAGTACTTGGTGTTTATGGCCATTATAATATTTATCCCTTATAGGCATAACCATGAGATATTAAGGATCTCTGGTTTCAAACTAATGATTGCCTCTAAGTGGTGAGATTCAGCATACCCATCTTGCTGACTAGGAATAAAAATCTTTTCTCATCAAGAGCTTTTGTGAAAATGTCAACAAGTTGAATCTCAGTGGGAACAAAGTACATCTCTATATTACCTTTTTCAACATTGTCTTTCAGAAAGTGGTACCTTACATCAATATGCTTGGTCTTGGAATGTTGCACAGGATTTGCAGAGATGGATATTGCACTCTTGGAGTCACAGAGGATTGTTATTTTTTCATATTGAAAACCATAGTCCTTAAGCTGAGTCTTCATCTAGAGAACTTGTGAACAACAGCTAGCCGCAACAACATATTCTGCTTCTGCTGTAGAGGTTGAGACACAATTCTGTTTTCTAGATGTCCAACTTACCAGCTTGTCCCCCAAGAGTTGACAGCTTCCAAACGTACTCTTTCTATCAAGCTTGCAACCTGCATGATCTGCATCTGTATAGGCTATTTGATCAAAGCCAGAGTTCTTAGTATACCAGAGACCCAATCATGGGGTTCCTTTAAGGTATCTAAAGATCCTCTTGACTGCAGAGATATGAGATTCTTTAGGATTGGATTGATACCTTGCACAAAGACATATCTGGTCTACTGGCAGTCAGATACAGGAGTGATCCAATCATGCCTCTATAGGTTGTTACATCCACAGATTTGCCTGATGAATTAGCAAATAACTTAGCTCCTGTAGCCATAGGTGTTCTCATCGATGATGAATTTGAGAGAGAGTATTTCTTAAGAAGGTTAGTCACATACTTGGACTGATTGATGAAAATCCCTTCTGAAGTTTGTTTTATTTGAAGACCAAGGAAGAAACTAAGTTCTCCCATCATACTCATCTCAAATTTGCTTTTCATCAGCTCTGAGAATTTTTCGCAATGTTTTGCATTTGTAGAGCAAAATATGATGTCATCCACATATATTTGTACAAGTAGTATGTCACCTTTATGCTTCTTGAGAAAGAGGGTTGTATCGATTGTTGTAACATCCAATTTTTTTTATATGCCCAATTATTTGCTTAGTATATTTAATTATTGGGTTAAAGAGAACTTATGATTTAGTGGGAGTTTGGGTCTGAAGTTTTAGAATTATATTTCTTAAGAATATATTAGAGGATTTGGAAAATTTTACGTCGAAAAGATACGTAAAACGGATTTTTTTTGGGAGATCTTTTCTGGAATATTTTGTTGGATGTTATAGATTATCTCTTTAGGAACGCGTAGGCAAAAACCTCATAGAAAACGGAGGTCCGAACGAAAAGTTATGAATAATTTAAGTGTTGATGGTCAAAATGGGTACCTAGCCGAGCCAACCCAACCCAACTCGAGTTTTAACATTATAAATTGGATTTTTGGCCCATTTTTCATGTCATCTAAGTCCAGAACTCACACAGACACTAGAGGTGCGATTTTCACACACATAGGCTCCATTCAACTCAAATCAAAGAAGAACTACAAGATATTTGAAAGATTTGATCATCAAGTAAGGTATAATCCATTCTTTGCACTTGTTCTTGGTTGACATTCTTGTTATATGGATTGCATGTTAAGATAGAGTTATGGTTTCATATGGGTTTGATCTTAAGAGTATAAAATGAGTGCATTTTAGTGTTTATGACATGAAATGGTCATTAGATTCAAGAGATTATCAAGATTTATGCAAGTTCATCATATGAACTTTCACTTGATTAAGTCAATGATTTGGGAGATCATATAAATGAAAAAATAAAGGTTGGATTTTGGTTGTTTATGTCAAATATGTTATATTAAGTTAAGATTCAGAAGTTGGAATAGTTTGGAATCGAAATGGTTTGAGAAAAATGTATGAAAATGAGAATTTCGACTTAAGAAAGCATTAAAAGTGTGCAAACTTTGAAAATCTGTATAAAATCATAGAAAAATCCAAATGAGGTGAGGCCAATTTCCTTAGTTCGATAATTGAGTCTAGTTTATTTCTTATTTTATGATCAAGGCATGAATCCGAGTTTAAAATGGGCAAAACAGTTCTTCATGCAGCAGCTGTACATAGAAATTTTGGTAAAATGTTCAAATAGGATATGTGTATATCATGAGTTTCTTATATTGATTATTTATGAGATTTTGTACATTTAATCCAGGGGGTAACTAGGACATGTTTTGATACTTTGGAAGCAATCTAAGTGTGGTACATTGGACTTGCTTTGTGAGCTCATTCAGAGCTTTTCGGTATTATACGGTTGCCCGGTGAGTTATATAGTTAATTGTTACATATTGATTTGAATATATATATATTTTTTCATATGAATGTTTTTGGTCTTGAATGGAATCACACGATCTTGATTTGTCTTTGATTCCGTCTCTTGAGTCGATTCCTTATTACTATCTCGGTACATCGGTTTGCTTTCTGGATCCGGACTCGTTGTTTTGTTCCTTGAATTGTACGCTATAGTACGGGTCCTACTTCGTGTGGTACACCGGAAGTTTATGGCGAAGTCAAGATCCCGGGTTGGACGGGTGAGACTTTCTGCAGTTGTGAATACTCATTGCTCAAAGAGGAGGAAGAGCAATGAGTAGGGAACCTTGGCACATACCCGGTAGAGGAAGGCGGGCAGTGTGTTAGGATCGTATAACTCAGTTCTTGGTACTGAATACTTACTTGATTGATTGGATTGACAGTGAGTGAGCAGCG
>NW_020202100.1:40087-41492 GCF_001531365.2 Cynara cardunculus var. scolymus
AGGCCTACGCTGCTATTTATACAGGCAAGTAACCGTTTCCTGACACGACCTAAAGCAATTAAATCTAAGCCGTTCATCTAAAACAGATTACAGACAAGATCACGTGAAAGTCACGAGCAGCTAATAAACCTAAGTAAAACGAGCTAAAGATAATCTATACAGAAGACATTTTTTGCAGATCCTCTGTGAGACATCACAGAGGCTCTGCTGGATGAAACTTTGTAGCACACAGAGGAAATCTTCCAGAACCTCTGCGATGGATGACAGAGGGTCTGTCACTTGAATCTTGTACGATTGAGCTTCTTCTGTTGATTGTCCTCTGTCGTCTTCTGTGACAGATCAGCTTCTGTCAAAACTTGTTGTTTTTATTTTTCCATATTTTTACATTCAAGGAATGAGAGCTAACAATCTCCCCCTAAGTATGAAAAAGTAAATTTAAACTCTAGTTGCAAGTTCATGACTTAATTGAAAGGAAATTACAAGAGGTGATAAAACATCAGCCTCTGAAATGAATGACTTGAAATGAATTACAAGTACTGGAATGAAAGAATTACAAAACATAAATGCCAAAATTGTTTTATAGAGGATTAAGATTAAACTGCAGATTCTGGGAAGTCATCTGCCGCATAAAGAAAATCTGTTTTGATCAGCTTATAGACAGAGAAGACCCATTCTCTGAAGTTTATTTGCACTTTTATCGACTCCAGGATGCCTGCTACTTCTCCCTCCCTTAGATGACCTGTTGAATAACGAGGAGCTTCTGTAGGATCATAGAATCGCAGGATCTCATCTCTGTCCAAAAACACAAATCCAAACAAGGGTCTGTGTATAACGGTGTTGGGTTGACGCCTGAGGATCCAGTTAGGCCGGCTTTGTGGAGGAGAGATTCATAGATCCTTCTGCATCAACCTTACTRCTATTTCAAAATCCTTCTGGCTGTAGTACTTTACTTGGGCGCGCATAACCTGTACCAGCCTTTCGAGGGACAAAGAATAGGTTGACCTCTTCTCCATGTAGACATTTAAGATCTTGTACATATAGATGAGGTCGAACACACAGAGGTTGTGTAGATCTGCGTCGGTGAAGGTATAAAGATTTCCATCTTCTCTCCTTACCGTATATTGTGCGTAGAGCACTTGCTTCTTCATCAGASTTCTTGGAGTAATTGTCTTGAGACTTGTAATTCCGTACTCTGAGAAGACCTGCTCTCCGGGCCTGGTGGGCCTGGTGAGCCTTGTGAAGTGGTACTTGGCGATTGGTGAAGGTATTCCTRTAAGTTCTGGGTCATACGGGGGTTCTTTGTCGGCTACTAAGTACTTCCATATTAAAACCTCTTCTGGAGTAGTGACGGGCTCTGTGCGAGGTTTGTAAATTGGAATTTTGCTCATCGACTCAAAAATCTCAG
>NW_020202101.1:0-1833 GCF_001531365.2 Cynara cardunculus var. scolymus
TGTCAACCGATTATGAGACAGATTCAAAGAGTGAATCTAGGTCAATAACCCTATTTCTTTTGGGATTTCACCAACTAGCTTGTTACATGATAGATCTAGTCCCACCATCAAATCAAGAAAGTGACCCTTGTAGGAGCGAGAGTGAGTTTTTGATGTGAACTAAACTTCGTCTTGAACCTCAAGTATTTCCAACAATAAATCAAAAGAATACCCTTTAAACAAAGCACTCTGATAGTATTGGGAGGACGTCCATTTTATGGAAATTGTTGCTTCTCTGAAAATAGGGTTGATAGGGCTTATAATATTTTGGAAGCAACAAGGTATTGAACCAGAGATAGAGTTAATAGATATATCTACCAAACTCACATTACTTAATTGGCATAACTGCTTCAGAATAGAACCACTGAAGTTATTTTCTCTCAAAATAAAAATCCTTAATTCAGATAGATTACCAAGAAATATGGATATTCGTCCTGATAAGGAGTTGTTGCCCATATCCAAAGTTAAAACACGAGTCAAATTACGAAAGACATTGGGTATTGATCCGGTGAACCTGTTGGAACCCAAATGAAGATGGGCCCTGAGAAAGAATTTGTGAGATATCCAGAAACGAGAATGGTGTTTTTCCGCAAGAAAACGGGCCTTCCAAACTATTATTTCTCACCACAAGTTCAAACATGGCATCCATGTTGCTTATCCAATGAGGGATTGTACCTGTAAAAAATTATTACTAATATCCATAATCATCATATTCTCCATATAATGTCCTTGGCTGGTCTTATTCCCAATTTTCTCAGTGAAACAGTTGTTATCTAACGCAAGAGAATCAACAGAACCGTAACTTAAGTTTCCTGAAAGTACCATGCCCTGCAATAGGTTCTTTGATAATTTCAATATCTCTAAGTCTGGGCTATTTGTGAACAGCCCCTTTGGTACTTCTCCTGAGAACTCATTATCAGATAAATCCAGTGTGTATAACCAACCCAGATCTGTAATTGAAGATATAGAACCATCTAAAGCATTCCTCGACAAATTTAAATATGCTAAATATGGAAAAAAAACCTTTGAATATCACCCGCAATGGTACCTATCATGTGATTTTTAGACATATCCAACCACGTTAGGTTAGCATTCGTATGCAATGGCATATAAATAGTACCACCAAATGAGTTGTTCCTTAGATTAAGTGCTTCCGACATTGCATTATTTTGAATCAACCAATTCGGAAATTGTTCCCTCAAAGTGTTGTGTGATAGGTCTATCATCTGTAACATGCGTTGGTGAAGAAGAAACCCAGGGACAACACTTTCTTTAAGCTTATTTATAATGCAACCAGATAGCACCAGAACTTTCAACTAAAACATCGGAATCCAACCCATAGGCTCTTCTGTTTTAATATCAAAATTTTCATTGTTGCATTTAAACCTAACTATCTCTAGCTTTGTATGACGGGAGAATGAGCTAAATGAGAATGCACCTTCAAATTTGTTATCACTAAAATCAACATATTCAAAAGATGTGAGATTGGCAATCAGTGATGGCGGAAGAGTTCCCCTGAATTGATTTGAAGAAATATTGAGCACCTTAAGAGATGATAGACTATTGAAACATCGAGGCAGGTTTYCATCAAACATGTTCCCACTAAGATSCAACTCCTGGAGGTTTTTCAACTCACATAGACCTGTCAAAAGACAATAATTAAATAAAACAACCAGGCTAATGTAATGTAACGACTCACACTTGCATGGTCATATGATGTCAAAGATCAAGTATTGGACTAATGTAACGAAAAGTGTACATGAACTTCTCCATTTGTACGATTGTCTTAAAAAA
>NW_020202101.1:2018-11512 GCF_001531365.2 Cynara cardunculus var. scolymus
TTAAAAAAGGATTTGTTGAATTGTTGGTAACTTCAATACCTTTTTGAAAGCAATAGTAATAATAATATTGCAAAAGAATAAAGAAATAACGCTTACCTTYCATTGGTAGTATTCCATTGAAATCATTACCTTCCATTGGTAGTATTCCRTTGAAAAGTTCAAAGATTCATTTATTAAAAAAAGTTGAGAAATTTAGTCATTCAAAATTTGACGAGTTTTTCTACACTTTTCTCTCTAGAAATTATTTTTGAACTTCAATTGATTTATATGATAACAAACACGACAATTTTTAAGAGTAATTTACCTGTGTTTCCTTCYTATGGATCACAATTAAAAGCCAATATGAAGTACTTTATACATTTGTTAATTCTTTCTTTTTTCTTTTTGAGATATGAGGTCTAGAACAGAAACAGGCTAACTTCTTAGAAAAAATTGCATGAGTTGGTCCAATTCCTTGGGTAAGGATCAAGATTTTGAAASTATCTTACAAAAAATATGAATCAGAYCAAAATATGTTATAATTTCATGTAATTTTCCCAACTTCTTATTGCAATTTAACTAATTAATTTTTTTAAACACTCTAACCATTTAAAAGGGAAATCAATAAATAATAGTAAAAATAAAATTTAGTCGTCCAGAACATGCCTTTGATGGGAAAAGAACCTCCTGATAAAAAACCACTGGAAAGATCAACAGTCTTGAGGGATGGGAGAGCACTTAAGTATGAAATGATGCTCTTATCGAATTTGTTCCATCGAAGACTTATACTCTTCAACTTTTTCAATCTCGATAATTTCGTGCATTCTTTAGAAAAACAACGAACTTTTATGAAACCATTTTTGTTTCTTCATATTTTTTAAGTATGCACAAGTTACCATGGCTAGATCTCCTTTTACCTTGGATACTTGGTGTGTCATTGAACGAGTTACCACTTAGATCCAACTCCTCTAGATTAGTGAGGTGGGCTAATTCTGTCACATGAACGAAAACATAATCTAATCATGTGCCGCTTTAAAGTACATTTTGAAACTAGTTTCATCCAAATATGTATGAGTGGTACTTATGCAAAAAGATTAAGGGGTCGTTTACCAAACGCTTACTCGGGTAGGTGAACACTAAGTCATATTAATGTGGTAAAGACCAAGAATCTTACCCGGTAAGAGTGAGACAAGGACCAAGACTCTTACTCGGTAAGAGTGAGACAAGGACCAAGAGTCTTATCCGGTAAGTGAGGGCGACGACTCTTACCAAAGTAAGTGTTTACCGGGTAAATTGTTGCATATGATACCGATTTGGTGGACTAAAATCTTACCCGGTAAGTAAATGATAGTGCTAAATTTTACCTGTAAACACTTACCGGGTAAATTTTTGGTAAACAGTCCCTAAGTGTTTTTATGATGTCCGCAAAACTAATCATATATTTACAAAAATTGGTGAATGTAGAAAGTAGTCACAATTTAACTTGTTAATTTTAAAGACATCAAACACATTGTTAAATGGTTTATAATGACAATATTTAAAGAATGTGACTATTTGTGTATCATGACTAAGGGGCCGTTTACCAAGCACTTACTCGGTAAGTGCCTACCGGTAAAACTTAACACTATTATTAACTTATCGAGTAAGACTCTTGGTCCTTATCTCATTCTTACTGGATAAGATTATTGGTCCTTACCATATTCATCCGGTGAGGTAATGTTACTTGATAAGCACTTACCCATGTAAGGGTTTGGTAAACGGCCCCTAACTCTTAAAACAATTATAATTTATACCATGTTACATATCCACATTTTCAATAGTATATATATATATAGTAACATGCACCTCCTAAAGATCTAGGATAACACAAACAAATCAACTACACATTTAAACTTCATTTTAACTAYTACTACTACGACATGCAAAGAAATTATAGATAAACATATAAATCTATSATCAGGGACGGACCCAGATGGTTCAAGTGGTGGCATATGCCACTGTTTCGTTTCTCCGTTGTAGTGTAAAAAATTAGAGGATCATGAAAAGGGTCACCATATCAAACTTGTTATGTGTCACCATATATATTTTGAAACTATAAGGACACAAGTTTAGAGTTAGTTTGCAATGCTTTTCTTCCACCCCACACCTGAGTTTGAATCTTGTTAATGTCATTTTCTTAAATTTTAGCTTTTTAGTTTCACATTTATTTATTTTTAAAAAAAAAAATTGTAATAAAAGACTTGAACACACGACCTCATATATGAAAAACAATGAATTAACTACTAGATCAATGATGATTTTGTGAAAAATATCCATATATTTTTTTTTCTTATAATAACATGATGTCATCGCTTGATTTCTTTTGGGTACATCTACATCTATGATGAACTAAAAACAAGATAAAGTCTATTAAGTTAATTCAAGAGGAAACAAAAATGAGAGAAGTTAGATAATCAATAGTGTAATAGATCATACCTTCAACTGGAAATGATGTTCCATACAACCTACCATTCTCACCAAGATCAAGGGATTTAAGGATTGGAAGAGCACTTAAAGATGTTATAAAGCTTTCATTGAAATTATTCCACCATAGATTTAGAATTTTTCAACTTCTTCAATAGAGAAACTTGCTCGAAGCCTGTAATACTAACGAAACATTTATAAATGCATATTCAAATAAAAAATTAACATATTCGACTGATTATTGTTTTGATATTTTTTTAACTGATTAATCATAAAAAAGTGAAAAAAGAAAAAGATGTCAAATTTGCATTTAATGGCAGACCAAAAAAATAATTGGGAATGGAAGAATATTTGTGTGTAAAGAGAAGAGATTGCATTCAAATCCGAGAGGAGCAATGCCTCTTGAATGAGTTTAACATCATATTCATTACCTTCCATATAATAGTTTCCAGAAAGATCCAATATCTCCAAGTTTTCCAAAGCTGCAAATTTGTTCAAAATACATGTATTATAAACATATAATTAAAACATGCATGTTATTCCAAATATTAATTAAGAAGGACCAAAAACATGCCAAGTGCAGGGAAGTATCCTTTCAAGTTATTGTAACCGAGATTCAAAACTCTGAGTGAAGTCAGAGCACCCAATGAGTGAATGGTCTCATTTCCAATGCTATTACGGCTAAGATCCAGTGTCTCTAGCTTCTTCAAACTCRACAACCTTCCAAGTCCTGTAAAATCGAAGAGTTATAACGTGATATCAAGGAAGGTAACTTCAAAAATAATAGTTAATAACAGAGTCAACTTATTCTACTTGGTCAACTTACAAGCACCATCCAGTCAAAAATAAATGTTCATGAATATTAGTAGAGTCAATGTACTCGCAATTCATGGTCAAACATATATATAATATCAATTTCCATGATCCATATCAAGCAAATATGGTAACTCATAATACCTATGTTCACAATATTGGTATCAAGGCAATTCCTTGACAAATTGAGACTTGTTAACTCTTTAAAATTAAGAAACACATAAATATTTAATTGACATATCCTCCTACTGGAAACCCCACCATGCTTCTCAAAGACAGGTTTGTTACATGCCCAATGGTTGTGTTGCACGTGACCCTCTCCCAATCACAACACTCGCCACCTATACTACTATCATCAACCCAACTCGGGAGAAATTTGTCCAAATCGAGATCATATGAATCAATAAGGGAAGTTTTGATTTCTAGCAGCGCCTTTCTCTCCTCTTCTATACAATCACCTTCTATTCGACAAACCATGAGAATWAGAATCGTCATCAATATCAACAACCATGATTTAATCTTACTCACACACCAACACTCCATTTTAGTTACTACAGTAACAATGATGGCTTTTTAGACACACCCACAATAAGGCTTACTTTCTCCTTTAGGGTTGGTCCTTATATAGAAGAAATAATCTTGCTAACACAATCATAATTGCAACTTGTGTGGGGCCGCAAATATCATATATTCTTCCTTTAAGAAAAAAACAAATAAAAGAAAAAGACTGTGAATAACTCTGTAGACAGAGACATTATTGACTTTCCTATAATAAACCAAAGTTTGAAATTTATTCCACATTTCTTCCATATTTTTATTTTGTCATTTTTGTTTGTCTTATGAGACAAAAATCCTATTATTCATCCTACCACAAATCCATTTAGAAGGAACTAAACCATCAATTAACATACTTTCTGAGCATCTCTCTCCCTGCAATTCTGTTCAACCATACGTACCACCACCATTCTGTCTTAATATATATTATGTATATATATATATATATAYTAAAAACCTAGGGCTGGAAGAGTTGGTATCTGAGAGAAGGGACTCTGAGAAAAGTGAAGACGATGGGCGGTGTAAAGAGYGGACAACGATGGGACGGCTAGAGGTGGCAAGGGATGGGAGGGGGAGTAGGGTTTGATCAAATTAATAGATGTAAGTAATCAAATTCTAAAAGTTTGATGGTTTATCTATTAAAATTAATACTAAAAATCATACAAGATGAAGAAGTTCAAAGATTTATCTGTTAAGAAAAAATTCAGAAATTTAGTCATTTAAAATAGGAAAATTTGATGAGTTTTTCTACACTTTTCTCTTTAGAAATTATTTTTGAGCTTCAGTTGATTAATATGATAACGAACATAACAATTTATAAGAGTAATTTACCTGTGTTTCCTTCTTATGGATCATAATGTCCCTTAAAAGCCAAGATGAAGTAGTTTATAGTACATTTGTTGCTTCTTTTTCTTTCTTTTCGAAATATGAGGTCTAGAACATAAACAAACATACTTCTTACAAAAAAATTGCATGAGTTGGTCCAATTCTTTAAGTAAGGATTAAGATTTTGAAAGTATCTTACACAAAATATGAATCAAACCAAAATATGTTATAATTTCATGTAATTTTCCCTACTTCTTATTGCAATTTAACTAATCAAAATTTTTTAAACACTCATTTTAACATTCTAACCATTTAAAAGGGAAATCAATAAACAATAATAAAAATAAAATTTAGTTGTGTAGAACATGCCTTTGATAGGAAAAGAACCTCCCGGTAAAACACCATATGAAAGATCAACACTCTTGAGAGATGGGAGAGCACTTAAGCATGAAATGATGCTCTTGTTGAAATGATGCACTTAAGCATGAAATGATACTCTTCAACTTTTTCAATMTCGAYAATCTCGTACATTCTATAGAAAAACAAGTAACTTTTATGAAACCATTTTTGTTTTTTCATATTTTTTAAGTATGCACAAGTTACCATGGCTAGATCTCCTTTTACCTTGGATACTTGGTGTGCCATTGAGAGAATTATCACTTAAATCCAACTCCTCTAAATTAGTGAGGTGGGCTAATTCTGTCACATGAACCAAAACATAAACTAATCATGTGCCACTTTAAATGTACATTTTGAAATTAGCTTCATACAAATATGTATGAGTGGTACTTATGCAAAAACTAAATTATGTCAAAGAGTACGTGTTTTTATAACGTCCGCAAAACTAATCATATATTTACAGAAATCGGTGAATGTAAAAAGTAGTCACATTTTAAATTGTTAATTTCAAAGACATCAAACATGTTTATGATGACAATATTTAAAGAATGTGACTATTTGTGTATCATGACTAACTATTAAAACAATTATGATTTATATCATGTAAGATATGCACATTTTCAATAGTTGTGAGTCCTCAAATATGATCAATCTTCAATATATCTTCAAACATCCATGGCAATCTTCTAGATTTTCAATAAAAGAAGATGAGAGAGAAAGTCAAAGTTGGTCAAACCCTATAACACSTAAATGAATTTACAATTAAGCTCATATAAGAATTACACAAAGACGAGACTATTTATAGGGTCAAACTACTACCCTTCTAAGACAAAGTCAAACTTTACACAAAGTCAAACACGATGTCTATTACAATTATAGACAATTTTATCTTTCAARACGAATACAATTTACATAGAAATTCAGTCCTAACAATAGTATATATAGAGTAACATGCACCTCCTAAAGKTCATAGCAKATTAACGATATTTATTTTCTTACATGGTTATGTTTAAGTAACCAAGTAAGCTTGGCAATGTCAAAAATCATCATTCACAATCTAACATCTTATTTGATTGCTCGTGATTGCTTTATATCAAACGAGTGAAATTAGACAAAGCAAACACACAGTGATTACTAATACTATATGTAAAGTTGGTTTTCCTGTAAGTACACATTTCACCGAGAATATTACATAATATGTAACCCACTGTGAAGTCAAAAGTCAATTTCAATCCAACACAACTTTATTATAAATTACTCCCTCTACTTGTCTTTTGGTACCGTACAATTTGTATTATATTAGAGTATGAATCACTATCCTAATACTTATTATAACACGATATAAATATTTCTTGAATTTCCAACAAACTTTGAAGTTCCCATGTAAAACCTAAATTTTGTAGTCAAGAGATTTATATAATGATTACATATGAATATGTTATGAAGTGAATAAAGGGAAACGATGTTGAAATTTCTTCGATTTTTTTGAAGTGAATAAAGTGAGAGTAAGGGGACGTTTATCAAACACTTATCCCGGTAAGTGCTTACGGGTAAAATTTAACACTATTATATACTTACCGGATAAGATTTTAGTCTACCAAAACGACATAGTATACAACAATTCACCCGGTAAGCGCTTACCATAGTAAGAGTCGTCGCCCTCACTTACCGGGTAAGACTCTTGGTCCTTGTCTCGCTCTTACCGGGTAAGATTATTGGTCTTGACTATATTTTATCCGGTGAGGTAATGTTACTTAGTAAACGCTTACCCAAATAAGCGTTTGGTAAACGGCCCCTAAATCCATTGTTGAATATCATCCCTTCCAAATCTCGATTCAGGTTGGTTTCTTAATCGATTTCATTAAATGATTTTATCATTGTTATCCAATGTTCTTGAGTTCGATAGCAACATAAATAGCTTTCCATCCTCTGTCCAAGGTGGCTATCAACCAATGGCATACAGCCTTCTAGCCATCCACTCAATCCGAAATCCCAACTACTCGACTTGTATCAACATACTAAACAATAATATCAAGTGAATCCAAGCTTAAATATGTAAATTTTACCTCCAATCGACAATCTTGGGGTAGGGGTGAGCATTGGCGGGTACCCGCCCTATTTGACCGGAACCGACGGTTCTTGAGATATTGGAACCGGTTAGAGCGGTTCTTGAATTTTTGTAACCGGAACCGGTTCCGGTGCCGGGTACCTGCTTCCTAAAATATTAAAATTTTGTTATTTAGGAAGAAAAAATAAAACATTACCAAAACACTAAATAAATAAACAAGAATACAAATTATATGGAATAATGGTTACAAATATTGTTTAACGATTACAAACCATAATAGACTAATAGTAAATGTTGAAAGTTTAACTATTACATACTATAATAGTAAAGGTTCAAAGTTTAATGATTACATACTATAATTGTAAAGGTTCAAAATCTAATGATTACATACTACGAATCTAATTAAACACACAATTTGAAAAAATACGAATCATTTTATCTCAAATTCTGAATCTAGAGTTCTAAGTTCTTGACCTAATTTAAATTTAGTATTAAAAAAATTTAATTATTTTTTTAATTGAAAAATACCGGGTACCCGGTCTCGAACCGGTTCCGGCGGGTACCCGGCGGGTAACGGTTTCGAAAAATTGAAAACCGGAACCATTCTCAATCGGTTCCGTATTTTAGGAACCGGAACCAGAACCACTCATATCGATTGTGGTTCCAGAATCGACAGTTCCAAGGCAGTTCCAGTTCTGCAAGTGGGTACCCGGTTCCGCTGCTCACCCCTATTTGGGGGTGGGTTGAAGAAACTTTGAATTTCGATCTCAACTTAGAAACTTAGAGTTTCGTTTTTTATTTCTTCCTTGGTTTTTTAAGTATATATTTTCAAAACTTGAAATGAATTTGAATGCGAGTCATTTGGTGTATTTATATATGGGTGATTATCGAACCATTTTCGTTGTCCTTCACATATGCACAAAGACGCTAGTGAGAAGGAAGAAATAAAAAACGAAACGGGACAGTTGTTGCTTAGAGTGGACGGAGGGGCCATATCGATCTCATACCATTTATCAAGGCCTTCTTTACCTGATGCATTGGTCACCTGTGATGTAGCCGTGCATTTCTTCTCTAGTGGTGGTCCACATTCATATCTCTCATTGGTATAGGTACTAAGTTGTGCTTTTATATTTGGGAGTCTTCCTGATAGATTATTGTAAGAAACATTAAAATAAGCAAGATAATTCATCTTAATTAGTTCTGATGGAACTTTGCCACTTAAACCATTGTAAGAGAGGTCCAAGCTCTCTATATTCTCAAGATTTGAGAATTACATTGGAATGGTTCCTGTCAACTGATTGTGAGACAAATTCAAAGAGTGAATTTGGGTCAATAACCCTAGTTCTTTTGGGATTTCACCAACTAGTTTATTACATGATAGATCCAGTCCCACCATCAAATCGTGAATGTGACCCTTGTAGGAGCGAGAGTGAGTATTTATTGTAAATTGAACTTCGACTTGTATTTATGATATTTCCAACCATGATACTAAATCATACGTACCAAACAGAACACTCTGATAATTGTTGAGAGTCGCATATAAGGGAATTGTTTCTTCTCTGAAAACAAGGTTGATAGGGCTTATAATATTTTGGAGGCAACCAGTGTGATAACTGGATCTTGGTTATCAACCGAGGTAATAAATACGTGATTATCTGATTAAATGATTACATGATACCAGGATAAATTTGTTTTATTTGATCATGCTAATATGTAAAATTATGTGCATAAATGAGTATGCAACAAATATGTGAATTGTATGCATAAGAAATATATGCATGATATGCATGTATGTATGTGAGTATGCATAAGTGAAAGCATATATTAAATTATGCATGTGTGCATAATTATTTATATAGATAATTGGATGTATGCATGCATGTGAAGGCTGCATGAGGCAGCCGACTTTCCTAAGTAGGAAATTGTAACACCCCCAATCCTTACATTGCATATAACACATATATTATACATATAATACATGTCTTCTCCCACATAGGTCCATAATACAAATGTCTTTAATGTAAAATACACAACCCAAAATTTCAAAAGTACATGTTCTTGCATCCTAGCATTTATGCTTCCAAAAACAACTAAGCACATAGGGAAGTAATTCACATAATGCTCTTTCCCTTATTATCTTTACCTGCAGACATATTTTAAAAACACGAAATGAGGGTTAGACATAGATGTCTAGTGAGGTTCCCTTTTATGTAATGCAGGGTGAAGATCACCAAAACATTTATCACATAATCATTTCACAACATGCGGAATAAAATCCAATTCTGCTTTGGTCCATCGAGTCTCTGGTTCCAAACCACACTTGGAATATATTTCAATAACCAGGACCAGAACTCCTCTGGTCTCTCTTCCAGAGCTTCTGGTTCCTCGACCA
>NW_020202101.1:14757-23447 GCF_001531365.2 Cynara cardunculus var. scolymus
CCTTCCCCATTAGGTTCCATGATGGAAATTATTTTACCCACTTTTTCTAATTTCTTGTTTTCTTCCTTAACAGCCTCTGTTTGGCATCTCTGTATTTTCTTATGTAAATCTGGGTTTAAACTTATTTTCATCACCACTGCCTTGATAGTTCCACTTCTCTCTTTACGGCTCAGAGCATCGGCTACAACATTAGCCTTTCCTGCTAGTATATGTGCCACGTGTATATGTGCCAGGTATCAGGCTAATCCTAAAGAATCACATCTTAGTGCAGTTAAGAGGATCCTACGTTATTTAAAGAAGACACCAACTCTGGGACTATGGTATCCTCTACATTCAAATATTGATCTAGTGGCGTATACGGATTCAGACTATGCTGGATGCCAAATTGACAGAAAGAGCACCTCTGGGAGCTGCCAGTTTCTTGGAGGAAAACTAGTGAGTTGGTCTTCAAAGAAGCAGAACTGTGTCTCAACTTCCACAGCAGAGGTTGAATATGTAGCTGCTGCAAGTTATTGTTCCCAAGCTCTGTGGATGCAGACCCAACTACGTGACTACGGCTACTCTGTCAACAAAATCCCCATCCTCTGTCATTCAAAGAGTGCTATTGCAATTTCAGCCAATCCAGTTCAACATTCTAAGACAAAGTATATCGACATAAGATACCATTTCCTTAAACATCAAGTTGAAGAAGGTAATGTCGAGTTATACTTTGTAAAATCAGAATTTCAATTGGTTGACCTCTTTACTAAATCCCTAGATGAGAAAAGGTTCAATTTCCTTGTTGAAAAAATAGGAATGACATGTCCAGAGTCCTAGTTGATGGTTGTCTTATTCTTTATTCTTTTCTGTATATATCTTTTCTTCTGAATTTTTTTATAGTTTTATTTCTTGAATAACCTTTCACTTGATTTTTATAGTTAACAGGTTTAACCTAGCAAAGACGCAAGGTTTGAGGGGGAGTTTGTGCTTATAAATAATAAAACCTCTTGAAGAAGAAAAATGTTTTTAATCACAGAAGTCTTTTCACAGAACCTCTGTGATCACTTGCAGAGGCTCTTTGAACGGACCCTCTGTCGACACTTCTTCTTAGGATTTTAAATAGTTTTTGTTTCTAGGGAGAGCCAAGGAAGCTGGTTCAGAGGGGGAGTTTTTAAAATGAAAATCTAACCACAAAAGGTGTCAAATTTTTTGAAGTATCTTGTTCTCAGAGGTCAACTCATCAGAACCTCTGGCGCTTCTAAYAKAGGCTCTGTGGGTTTGAGCTGAGCAAGTACTCATCTCTCTGTGGATTTTCAAACCGTTTAGGTAAAGGTGTAACATATTAGAAGGCCCGGCACATATCACAGAGGCTCTGTTACCCATAGGTATCTGACAGAACTCTCTTAATAGTTCTTGTCTATTGATATGGTGCGCGTGGTTCTGTGGATAAGGGTTAGAACCAACACGCGCGTGTCAGAAAAGGGGGCGCACGTCATCAATCACGCGTTTTCCCAACACGGCGTGTCATACCTTTTGAGCCGTTTCAACCTAAAACCACTCATCACGACCTTTCGTCAATAAAACGTTTCAATTCAAAATTCTCACTATAAATACCCCTTTCCACCAAACCAAAAACCTTTACAAATCTATTTCTTCTCCAGCGAACCTGCAACTTGCGAACCTCTCAAGCAAAACCTGCAAAAATGTCGTCCTTCTCAGCATCTGCTCAATCAGTCAACGTCTCCAGTGACAACGAAGTCACACAGGCCCAAGCTCTAACGTCTCACGCCCTATCCTTCGTCCAAAACCGATACGAGAAGGTCGTGCTCGTGAAAAAGCCCAACAATTACTACTTCATTCCATCACACACAGGTTACCCTGAATTTACTTTCCCCCTCCTCGAAATTCTAAGGAATCATCCCCTGTTCTACGCCCTTTCTGCTACCAAATCGACCCCTGAGTCCTACATAACCCAATTTCTCTTAAGTTCTTACATAACAACATTGGACAACTCTGGACTGAGCATTGTGGGTTATGCCTCTCACCTTACCAATAAATCATTGGTACCGATGGAACTAAATGTGGACAAATTGCAAACTGCCCTGCGTTTACCCACCCTGGAATCCCTTAATTTGAATGCTTATGCTGCAACCCCGACATATGAGGAATTAATTCAATTCCTTGAATTCCATTTTTATGCAACCAAAATCGTCAAACGGACTCAGTTCAAGCGCAAAGAACTACCCCCTGTCTGGAATACCCTGTTCTCAATAGTAAACTGTTGCTTAACAGGGAAGGTGGGAAGTCACGACCAGACCTCGCACGCAATGATGTCTATCGTCTATGGAATCTACTGCAACCTATCTTTGGATTACGCACAACTTATATTCGAGGATATGGTTTGATTGATCAAAAAGAAATGCGCGACACAAAGGGGAGAAAAGTCCAAGGTCAAAGCACAGAAGAAGGCCAAGGAAGACATGAACCAACCAAACTTAATTCTACAACGGTTCCTTGGTCTCGTCTTTGGAGATCTGATAGCAGCAAAGCTACCTTTTGTGGAGCCCAACGCAAGGCTGTACCCATTCAAAGAATTCCATCCAACTGAGAATGAGCAAGGGTACAGAAGCCCCAGACCCTTATCAAAAGCCATGCTCAGGTTCCTTAGTTACGGAGATAGGAAGGCTTACAGACGTGGATTCAGGAGGCCAGAGTCGGTCCCTGAGACCCCACCACGCATAGGAATCCCATTAGGTGAGAATATTGAAAAAATGGGGGTTGAGGCGAACGGAGGAGCCAGAAGTGGCTGGTAAGGTGAGTGAGGCTGGCCCTAGAGTCCCAAGTCTCCCACCTAAGAAGACCAAGAAGACACAGAAGGGTGCCGACTCTTCTATGAAGAAGAAGGGGAAGAAGAGACCTGCAGAAGAAGAGGGCCTAAGTAGTACTCTGCATAAGCCTAAAAAGAAGAAAACCAAGAAGGCCCAACCGACAGAGGTTGTGGTCACAGAGGCTGTTGTTCCAGAGAGCCCCGCAGAGGCTACTACTCCCAAGCGCAGAAGGTTGCGCAAGGTCGTACAAGAGGAGTCCCCAACGGCGCAGATCCATGATGTCATTTTCAACCTCCAACAGGAGTTCAGAGCACCAATCGACGTGACAGAGTTGGGGACAGAAGTCGTCTTAGGCGACGAAGAAGAAGAGGAAGTGGAGTTAGGAGAGGGAGAAAAAGATACCAAAGGTACACATCCTAGCCCTTCTTCCAGTGCTACCCACTCTACTAGGGGCCCTGTTCTAGAGGGATCCCCTATTGAAAAAGGCATGCACACGCCAAACCCAACCCAAGCTAACCTCGCAGAGGACATTCTTCAGTCCTCTATCGATCGCACAGCCGGGCAACCACCTCATACTCCTACATCCTCTCAAAAGGATGTTGGTTTTACTACAAGAGTCCCATTGCCCAAGGACTCGGCACAACCAGGAGAGGCATCCATTGCCTCTCCACACATGAGTGACCAACCAGAATGTGCTTCAAAGGCATATGTGAGAGTCACCGCGACAGAGGGTCTAGAACGCCCAATGTCTCCACTAGATCACTCTGCCATGTTAGGCTCTGAACCTACAGGACACGAAATCTATAGAACACCAGTAGGCTCTCCTCTTGGAGAAGTTCGAGGATCTGGTGGAAGTCCCTGAGCAGACTAAGAAAAACCAGTCGCTGAGGGCGCCTCACGCTCCAAGGCTACTAGGTCACCATGTGTTGGTGATCTAGGTACCCAGGATGCCTACGTGACGAAGGGGGAGCTTCAAACCTTCGCCACAACGGTATTCCAAAAGATGGATGAGTTGAAAAGCTTGTTCATCTCTCGCACGATGACAAAAGACCTTTCTCCCATCACAGAGGCTCTGAAGGAGTTGAGCTCTACAACGGCAGAACTCAAGACAACACTCTCAACCCTTCAGAGCTCTGTCCTAAAGAAGGATGATCTTGCCCCTCAATCCTTCTTCAATCCAGACGTTGAAGACAGAATTATCAGAGATGGCAGCCCAGTTTGCCGTTGATTTCGTCTCTGCGGGCTATATAGACTACTCAACATTCAAAGACGAAATCAAGCAAATGTTCGCTTTTGCAGTCACTTACACTATGGATACCAAGTCATCCAGGGCCAATATCAACCATCTAGCCACTCGCAGAGAGCTAGATGCGATGGTTGAAGCTCTGGGAGACATCATGTGCAAACATACAGACCAACTTTTTAAAGAGGCACGAGCCTCCAACACAGCGATCAGAGACTGCATTTCCCAGCTCGTGAAAGAGGGAGACCTCCTTAGAAGCGAAATTTATCGAAGCGTCTCCAAGTTGAAGTAGTCGACAGAGATAGACATAAGCCACGCCTCTGTGCTCGCAGAAGAGGTCATTAAGAAAATGAAGAAGGCGGCCACCAAGATTCTGAATAGATTGGAGAAGGCTCCCCTAGAAACATGCAAGGTAGAAGCCACCAAACACCATGACGATCAAGGAGATGATGACCATGATCGTCATGAGTGAGAGAAGAAGGCTGAGAAGAAAGATGAGCCAAAGAAGACTTATGCCAAAGGCGTTAAGATAGTGGACTCTACAGCTGCCTTGTTCTCAAAAGGCAAAGAAAAGGCAAAGGCAAAGCTGTGGAGGAGACACCACAGAAGGGGTCGTCAAACTTAGAATCGCTAGTGCAGATAAACGAAGAAGATTATGACGACCCAGAGCTCCTTCAAGCATTAAAGGCTTCATTGGCAGAAGCTCAAGCAAGAAAGGGCAAAGGCCCCATCCCCAGAGCAGGAGAAGGCCCTTCATCAAAATTCCCACAAGTCCAAGGAGAAAGGTCCACGGGTACGTTCGACGCTCTGCAAGGAACCGTCAAACCTATCCTTGCAGAGGGGTCAACCCAGAGGCCAATACTTGAAGAAGAGGAAGCCAAAGTGCCAGGGTTCGCCACAGTAGGAAGGGTTTTTGAGATATTCGAATCAATGAGGAAGATTCCCATGCAACAAGTACGCACAGAGCCTGTTACTACTGTTGAAGAGATTCTGATGTGGATATACTCTGCAGTGGACACAGAGCCCCCCTATGATCCAGAGCTCACAGGTATTTCTTCTGCTGATGCCAAGTTCCAGTTCTCTAAGCTCACCAGGCCACGTAAGCAAGTCTTCTCAGAGCATGTGATTATGTCACTTGAAACAATTTCTCCAAGGACCCTGCTGAAGAGGAAGGTGCTCTATGCTCAATACGTTGTGAAGAGGGATGACGACAACCTGTACACGTTCTCCGATGCTGACCTCCACAACCTCTGTGTATTTCATTTGATCTTCTTGCACAAAATACTAAACAAATACATGGAGAGGAGGTCAAGCTATGCTCTGTCGCTTATAAGGCTTATCGAGGTCATGCGTGCACAAGTGAAATACTACAGACAGAAGGACTTCAAGATAGCAATGAGGTTAGCCCAGTCAGATCTTAAGATCACCCCTCCAAACAATAGGCCAGGATGGATACTTAGGTGCCATCCAAACTCCATTGTTCACAACCCTGTTTTTGGGTTTGTGTTCTTGGATAAGGATAACATCCTAAGGTTCTTTATTCCGACAGAAGCGAACAGATACTCCACAGAGACCCTTGAATGGGTATTCAACAAAGCAATGGCAGAGGTGAACAAAGGGCATCTTAGGAAGGGTGAAGTGTCTGGCATTCTGGAAGCTATCAAAGTACAAGTCAACTTCAGAGAATGGATTTTCAATGTCTACAGAACCATCAAGACTGACATGCTAAATGCCGTAGACGACTATCCAGACTCTCTGGTTGGATAAACTTCTGTAATAGTTTTGGCCTAAGCAACACAATTTTGTAATTTTTTCGTTATGTAATTCTTTTCAGAGGATGAATTTTTTTTATCTCCTCTTGTAATTTTTTTCAATAAAGTCATTTCTTGCTTTAAATTGTCAATTTTTACTTTTTCATACTTAGGGGGAGACTGCTAGCTCTCATATTTCTTTTAATGTAAAAGTATGAAAAAATATTACTGCAAGTGTTGACAGAAGGGTACCACCACAGAAGACCACAGAGGACAAACAACAGAAGATATACAAAAGCGTATAAGTCAAGAATGACAGAACCTCTGTTGTCTCTCACAGAGGTTCTGGAAACTGATCCTCTGTAATAAAGTGCTTACAAGTCATATCCAGCAGAGCCTCTGAGATGGCTCACAGAGGGTCTGCAGTTTATCTTCTGTGAAGAACCACTTATCACTTGACTATGTTTGTAATCTGCTTTATTTGAACGGCTTAGATCATTTCACTTGTCTAGGTCATGTCAGAAAAGCCGTTAGGAAATAGTATAAATAGCAGCTTAGGCCTTTGTAATTCAGTGTGCTTCCGAATTGTAATTGTCAATATTTTCAATAGAATTGAAAATCATTTGAAGCTATTCTCTCGTGTTCTTCATATTCGTCATATGTGTTCTTGATTGATTAATTACTCTGCTTGTTCTAATACTGTTTCCGCTGCACTGTTATTATTCTTAAAGTTCATCCAGAGTATTTGGTTAATATCATAAGCTGAATCTAAAGGTCCTAACATTAGGCTTTTGTGATCGGTATAAAATTTTACACTTCGTTCCCAATAGGTAATGCCTCCAAATCTTTAAAGCAAAAACCACAGCCGCCAATTCCATGTCGTGAGTTGGATAGTGCTTTTCATGATCTTTTAATTGTCGAGATGCATATGATATGACTTTCCCTCTTTGCATCAAGACACAGCCTAAACCCAACTTTGATGCATCACTATATACCACAAAGTTTCAGTTCTATCGGGTAAAGATAGTATCGGGGTGCTGCAAAAATGATCTTTTAATAACTGAAAGGCTTTCTGCTGTTCTTCTTCCCACTAAAATTTAACATTCTTTCGAGTTTAATTTCGTCAAAGGCACGGCTATTTTAGAGAAATCTTGAATAAACTTGCAGTAATAGCCTGCCAATCCCAAGAAACTTCGAATTTCAGATGGTGTTTTTGGTGCCTCCCATTTTGCAACAGTTTCAATCTTTGCTGGATCTACCTTTACTCCATCCTCAGATATAACATGCCCTAGAAACTGGACTTCTCTTAGCCAAAATTCACACTTTGATAGTTTAGCATACATCTTTTCTCTTTTCAAAAGCTCAAGGATCAATCGAAGATGTTCTGCATGCTCTTCTTGGGTTTTGGAGTATATAAGAATATCATCGATAAATACAATGACAAATTTATCGAGGTATTMTSTACATATTYGATTCATCAGATCCATGAAAGTTGCAGGTGCGTTAGTCAAACCAAATGGCATAACCAAGAATTCATGGTGCCCGTACCTGGTTCAAAATGCTGTTTTTGCTATATCACCTTCTTTGACTTTCAACTGATGGTATCCTGATCGCAAATCAATCTTTGAGAAGTAACTGGCTCCTACTAGTTGATCAAACAAATCATCGATCCTAGGCAATGGATATTTGTTCTTTATCATCAATTTGTTTAACTCTCGATAATCAATACACATACGCATAATGCCATCTTTCTTTTTCACAAACAGAACTGGAGCTCCCCTTGGTGAAGTACTTGGCCTAATAAATCCTTTGTCTGACAAATCCTTTAATTGTATAACCAGTTCTTTTAATTCTGTTGGAGCTAATCTGTATGGGCTTTTGCTACAGGTGCTGCTCTAGGTATTAAATCAATCCTAAATTCAATAACTCTATCTGGAGGTAGCCCTGACAAGTCTTTTGGAAAGACTTCAGAATATTCACTGACAACCGAAATTAATTCTTGCTTACTCTGTTCTTTCTTAGCATCAATTATGTAAGCTAAAAATCCTTGGCATTTCTTTTGGACACATTTTCTGGCTTTCATTACAGATAGCAAACTGGTACGATGATCCTGATGATCACCATAAATTACGACTGTCCCTCTGTCAGGTAACATAATTCTAATCATCTTTTCATTACAAACGATGCTGGCCTAATTTTCTGCCAACCAATACATCCCTATTATCACATCAAATTCTTTCATGGCTATGACAAATTTTCGGATTGATGGTTTCAATCCCCAAATATACCTTTCAACTTTTCTAGATTCTAAGGAAATATAATGTTCTGCAAATCTTGAATATTCCATGAATTTCTCTGTATATTCCCTTACAGTTCTGTTTCCTTGTTCCAATTTTAGAAAGTCTTCTTCCATTTGTCTAACGGCAGCTTTTGGGAAAAACTGCTCCTTGAATCTATTGACAAACTCTAGCCATGTCATAGTTTGCGAAATATCTATTCTGGCTAAGGATTCTACTTCCCACCAAAATAACGCATTTGATTTTAACACTGAGACTGCAAATCTGACTTTATCTATTTCTGCACATCGGATGGTATTGAATACAGACTCCATCTCCTTGATCCAACACATAGCTTTAATTGGATCTCTTTCTCCAGAGAAGGTTGGTGGTTTACAAGTTAGAAACATCTTTATATCTCCTTCCCTGTTATTGAGAATTGGAATTGATTGAGTAACTTCAATTCTGCCTGTCTCTATTCTGGCAGGATTCCTCAAAATAGAAGTCAAGGTTTCCCTTAGCTTTCCCATTTCTTCAGTTAATATGTCACTTGTTACATATTCTGGGTGAGACATCCGTTCTTGATTCATATTTTCAGAGTTTGATTCTGCTT
>NW_020202101.1:25522-35597 GCF_001531365.2 Cynara cardunculus var. scolymus
TCTTCTTTATCTTTCCCAAAATGGTTTTTAATACACAAATATATAACAATAACACCTTTAAAGTATCAAAATAGTTTTACCATCTTTTCGTCAAAACCAAGATCAAAACCCAGCAGTTTATATAATAAAATATATAAAGATTCGACTCATCAAAAACTCATAGTGTAAAATCAACAGTATTTATAAAACTCACAGTTTATAATCAACGGTAGTTTAAAAACTCACCTTAATAATCACAGTTACTGCAGTTTTAAAACATACAACAAATCACAAGCTCTTCAAACAGCTTTGAACAAAACATTTGTTCAAGAACACTTCTCGCCGCCACAACACTCTTTTTCTTTTTCAACAGATTTTTCTTCAAATGAAATGATAAGATAGAATCTTATCTTTTTATTTCTTTAAATACTCTCACCATGGTGGTGGAGATTATTTTAATTATAAAACTCATAGGCGGTGAAAGCTTTATCCAATAGAAATAACCTTGGGTGGTGGGTTTTTCATAATAAAATTAATGATTTCTTAACCATGAAGGTATAAGTTTTTAAATAATATAATAATGTTTCCACCAGAATAACTTATCACAAATAGGTATCACCTCATGTATGCTTCACACCACATGCATACATGTATAAATTATATATGTCATGCCATCTTTTCACATATATGCATGTACAATATCATGTTTACATATATAGTTCATGCATTTCTTCTTAGATATGCATATTTCATGTAATCCACATAATAAACATGTATAAATTACCTCAACCCAGGTTGTCTCAAACCTGGTTATAACATGAAATGGTATAAAAGGAGGGCTTAGCCTCCATTTCTCCTCTTCTTGCCATTTTTAAAGTTTGAGCGATTTAAAGAAAGAGGAGGTTGACCGGATTCTTTTTGAAGCAAAGTAGATTCAATTATTCTCAAAAGGATTTTTAGGTGAGTGATTTCTAAATCTTTTTGCATAAAATTTGTTACTGGTTTTATTTGAATGTTGTTTATTATTGAAAAGAAATCAGTTATTTGATTAAGGATTTTATTCGGACAAAAGGTGACCAGATTAAGTATAAATCGGACAAAGCTTGTCCGGATTATTCTTAAATCGAACAAGGGTTGGGCGATTAAGCCCTAAATCGGTCAAGTGTTAAGCGGTTTAGTTTTAAACCCGTCAAGCATTGAGCAATTTATGAATGTTAAGTATAGTAAACATTTTGAACGGAGAAGTATGAATACGACCATGTGGCGACCGGATTGTTTTAAATCGGACAAGTCTTAGGCGATGTATTGTCCGGACTTGTTATCCAGACAAAAGTATAGGAAATGATTCCAAGTGTTCGGATTTGGTAAATCGGTCAAGACTTGACCGGAGATGAAGTCCGGCCAAGCCAAGTTGACCGGATTTGTACTATGACTTGTGCTTGATTAATAAAAATTGTTATTTTATCATAAAATTGAAAATTTGATATAAATGATTTTGGATTGATAATAATTCCAATGACTGCGGTCTATTTGGAATTGTTTTTGTAAAATGTTTTAATGAGGAAATAAGGGTGGCATATCAAGGAGAGGTGTACCATGGGATAAGGATGGCACATCAAGGAGAGGTGTACCATGGGATAAGGGTGGCATATCAAGGAGAGTTGTACATTTGATATAAAAGGGTGGCATTTGTATGTGTGTTGTATGATATAACTCTTTCTATTATATCCTTTAAGACTACCATAGTCTGGAATCTTTATTTCTTTGTGATTTAAAGATTTAGGATCAAGGTTCTTATTGGAAATCATAGTCTGGATGTTATTGAGGAGAAAATAACAGGTTTGGCCTGAAACTTTAAATAAACCTTGTTTGATTAGAAAATGTTTAAAAGTGGCATTATATGAAACCTGGTTGGTTCAAAAGTATGTGATTTGAATAGCTGAATATTTAGCTTGAAATGTGGAAAGGATCTGGTATTATGTCCCTATTTGTTCATATATTTGTTATATATATGAAAAGTTGTTTTCCATAAAGGTTTTGGTGATTTCCACTCTGCAATAACATAAAAAAGGTAACTCACTAGACCTTTCGGTCTAACCCTCATTTTGTGATTTTAACTATGTATAGCAGGAGGTACGGACGGTAAGGGAAAGGGGAAAATGTAATATTTTCCTATATGCACTTCTACACGAAGATCTGTCTTTGATGTACAGTTTTGATTGATGATCGTTGATTAGTACAAGAAATGTATTTGAATTTTTGGACCTTGTATTATGTAATGATAGATTCTTGTACTAAGGGACCTGAATGGTATAAAATCATGTATTTCTTCTGTATGAAATATGTGTTACATGCTATGTGTGGTATGGGACGTTACAACCAGGAATTTGACTAGAGATAGAGTTACGAGATAAATCTATCAAACTCACATTACTTAATTGGCACAACTGCTTCGGAATAGAACCACTGAAGTTATTGTCTCTAAAAATAAGAATCCTTAATCCGGATAGTTTACCAAGAAATTCGGGTATTCATTCTGACAGGGAGTTGTTGCCTATATCCAAAGTTGAAACACGAGTCAAAATATGAAAGACATTGGGTATTGATCTGGTGAACCTATTGGAACCCAAATGAAGATGCCTCTGTATGTCAGATTTAAGCAGGTCAGGATGGGCCCCGAGAAAAATTTTGTGAGATATCTAGAAACGAGAATGGTGTTTTTGGGCAAGGAAATGGGTCTTCCAAACTATTATTTCTTGCAACAAGTTCAAACTTGTAACTCATGTTGCTTATCCAATGGGGGAATCTACCTGTAAAAATTTTATTGCTAATATCCATAATATTCAAATGATGCTATTTGTTGGGATTATTCTCAATTTTCCCAGTGAAACAACTATTATCTAACGCAAGGGAACGAAAATTACCGAAACTTAAGTTTCCTGAAAGTACCATGCCATGCAATAGGTTCTTTGATAATTTCAATATCTGTTATTCTGAGCTATTTCTGAACACCCCCTTTGAAACCTCTCCTGAGAACTCGGTATCAGATAAATCCAGTACCTTTAACCCACTCAGATCACCAATTGAAGATAGGATAGAACCATTTAAAGAATTCCTAGACAAATTTAAATACGTTAAATATGGAAAGAACTTATGAATATCCCTCGGAATGGTACGAAAAATCTGATTTTCGGACATATCCAACCACGTTAGGTTAGCATGTGTATGTAGCGGCAGATTAATAGTACCACCAAATGAGTTGTTCCTTAGAATAAGTGCTTCCAACATTGTATTATTCTCAATCAACCGATTTGGAAACTGTCCCCTCAAAGAGTTGTGTGATAGGTCTATCATCCATAACATGCGTTGTTGAAGAAGAAACCTAGGAACAACACTTGCTTTAGGCCGGTTTAGGTTGCAACCAGAGAGCACAAGAGCTTTCAATTGAAACATCGGAATACAACCCATGGGTTCTTTTGTTTCCATCTCAAATTTGTCATTGTTGCATTTAAATATAACTACCTCTAGCTTTGTATGACTGGAGAATGAGCTAAATGAGAATGCACCTTTAAAGTTGTCATCACTAAAATCAACATACTCGAGAGATGTGAGAATGGCAATCAGTAATGGCGGAAGTGTTCCCCTGAATTGATTTGATGAAATATCGAGCAACTTAAGAGATGATAAACTATTGAAACATTGAGGCAGGTTTCCCTCGAACATGTTGTGACTAAGATCCAACTCCCGCAGGTGCTTCAACTCACATAGACCTGTCAAAAGTCAATAATTAAATAAAACAAACAGGCTAATGCAATGGAACTACTCACACTTGTATGGTCATATGATGTCAAAGATCAACTATCGGGCTTATGCAATGTAACAGAAAGTGTACACGGATGTAGCTATATATACTACATGAACATTTCTTTCGTATGTTTTAAATCGTGAATGGTCTAGATAACATACCAAGTATCAAGCCGTTAAACTTGTTGTTGGCAAATGAGACAACTCCAATGGAAGGTGATAATGCATTTATTGTTGATGGGATGCTCCCAACGAAATTCTTCCAACTCAAATCTAAGAACTTCAGATTGTGAAGAGATGTGAAAGCTAGAAAACAACAAGAGTAAAATTAAGGATTAGACAATAGATATATATACGTTGTAAAAAAAAAATTTGTTAAATTGTTAGGCAACTCTGCCTCCAGTTCAATTTTTCATGTTTACAATGAGTAGATCACTTCACTACCTTTTTGAAAGCATGAGTAGATAACTTCAATACCTTTTTGAAAGCAATAATAATAATAATGTTGTAAAAGAATAAAGAAATAATGCTTACCTTCCATTGATAGTGTTCCATTGAAATCATTATTGCTTGAGAGGAGGACTTCCAGATCAGATAAATGAAGCAGCTCTGAAATAAATAAAGAGACACATACGCAATTGATCAGTAGTTATTATCATTTTCATAAATTGTAATTTTTTTTTTTAAAAAGCGATTTACCTTTTATAATGATAATTGTTTTAGAACTTAAATGGTTAAAAAGATACATACACATGATTACTCTTGTGACGGTAATTTCTTTAGTATGACAATTCTTGTGTGATGAATGTTTTTAAAATTTAACTTATTTTTGATAATAATAATTTTTTTTAAATTTGATTATTTTTTATCTAATAGATTTTAAAACATGATTAATTGTTTATTTTGACAAAAACTCTAAATAAATCCAAAATTATCATCTATAAATTGGGAAAAGTTTTAAAAAAAAAATTCAAGAAACTATCTTATTTTAAATGATTAAATTTAAATTTCTTGAACTTTTCTATAAATTAATAAACCGTCGAACTTTCTCATTTTGAATAATGAAGTCTTTGAACATTTTTTTAGCAAATAAATCGTCGAACTTTTAAAAGTTGGTTACTTACATTTTTCTATAATCGGCTGGGAGGTTTTAAAGTAAAAAAAAAAACTAAATCAATTTTATTGTTCCCGAATCTTGTGACTCGATCTCCCTCTTTCTTATCTGACTTTTTGTGTTTCGATTCCCCCTCTTTTACACAAAATATGAATAAGACTAATATGGTTATATTTCTATGCAATTTGCCCTACTTCTTATTGCAATTTAACCAATTAAAATTTTTTAAACACTCATTTTAACATTCTAACCATATAAAAAGGAACTCAATAAATAATAGTAAAAATTAAATTTAGTCGTCTAGAACATGCCTTTGATGGGAAAAGAACCTCCTGATGAAACACCATTTGAAAGATCAAGAGTCTTGAGGGATGGGAGAACATTTAAGCATGAAATGATGTTCTTGTTGAAATTGTTCCCTTGAAGTGTTATACTCTTCAACTTTTTCAATCTCGATAATCTCGTACATTCTGTAGAAAAACAAGAAACTTTTACGAAACCATTTTTGTTTTTTCATATTTTTTAAAGTATGCACAAGTTACCATGGCTACATCTCCTTTTACCTTGGATACTTGGTGTGTCATTGAACCGGTTACCACTTAGATCCAACTCCTGTAGATTAGTGAGCTGGGCTAATTCAGTGACATGAACCAAAACATAAACTAATCATGTGCCACTTTAAATGTACATTTTGAAATTAGCTTCATACAAATATGTATGAGTGGTACTTATGCAAAAACTAAATTATGTCAAAGAGCAAGTGTTTTTATAATGTCCGCAAAACTAATCAAATATTTACAGAAATCGGTGAATGTAAAAAGTAGTCACATTTTAACTTGTTAATTTCAAAGACATCAAACACGTTTATGATGATAATATTTAAATAATGTGACTTTGTGTATCATGACTAAGGGACCGTTTACCAAACACTTGCTCGGTAAGCGCTTACCGGCAAAATTAACACTATCATTTACTTACCGAGTAAGATTTTAGTCCATCAAAACGACATCATATGCAACAATTTACCCGGTAAGCACTTACCGTGGTAAGAGTCCTTGCCCTCACTTACCGGGTAAGACTCTTGATCCTTGTCTCGCTCTTACCGGATAAGATTTTTGTTCCTTATCATATTCATTCGTTAATGTAATGTGATTTGGTAAGCACTTACCCGAGTAAGCTTTGGTAAACGCCCCCTAACTGTTAAAACAATTATCATTTATTTCATGTAATATATGCACATTTTCAATAGTATTTATAGAGTAACATGCACCTCCTAAAGGTCTAGAATAACATAAAAAAATCAACTACACATTTAAACTTGGATTCAACCACTACCATTACTACTACATGTAAAGAAATTATAAATAAACATATAGATCTATGATCAGGGATGAACCCAGGTGGTTCAAGTGGTGACATATGCCACATTTTCATTCATCAATTGTAGTGTAAAAAATTATAGGATCATGAAAAATGTCATCGTATCAAGTTTGTTGTGTGTCATCGTATATATTTTGAAACTACGACGACACAAGCTTAGAGTTGGTTTGCAATAATTTTCTTCCACCCCACACCTGAGTTTGAATCTTATTAGTGTCGTTTTCTTAGCTTTTAGCTTTTTAGTTTCACATTTATTATGATTATGGAAAAAAAATTGTAATAAAAGACTTGAACACACGACCTCATATATAAAAAACAATGAATTAACTAATAGATCAGTGATGATTTTGTGAAAAAAAATATCCATATATTTTTTTTCTTATAATAAAATGATGTTAGTGCTTGATTTTTTTTGGGTCCATCTATGTCTATGATGAACTAAAAACAAGATAAAGTCTATTAAGTTAACTCGAGAGGAGACAAACATGAGAGAAGATAGATAATCAATAGTGTAATAAATCATACCTTCAACTGGAAATGACGTTCCATGTAGCCTACTATTGTAACCAAGATCAAGGGATTTAAGTATCGGAAGAGCACTTAAAGATGTTATAAAGCTTACATTGAAATTATTCCCCCAAAGATATAGAATTTTCAACTTCTTCAATAGAGAAACTTGCTCGAAGCCTGTAATGATCATGAAAGCTTTTTTAATACCAAGAAAACATTTATAAATGCATATTCAAATAAAAAATTAACATAAAAAATGAGAAAAGAAAAATATGTCAAAATTTGCATTTAATGGAAGACCAAAAAAATAATTGGGAATGGAAGAGTATTTGTGTGTGAAGAGAAGAGATTGCATTCAAATCCGAGAGGAGCAATGCCTCTTGAATGAGTTTAACATCGTATTCATTACCTTCCATATGATTATCGGAGATCCAATATCTCCAAGTTTTCCAAAGCTGCAAATTTGTCCAAAATACATGTATTATAAACATATAATTAGAACATGCAAATATTAATTAAGAAGGACCAAAAACATGCCAAGAGCAGGGAAGTATCCTTTCAAGTTATTGTAACCAAGATTCAAAACTTTGAGTGAAGTCAGAGCCCTCAATGAGTGAAAGGTCATATTAGTAATGCTATTACGGCTAAGATCCAGTGTCTCTAGCTTCTTCAAACTTGACAACCTTCCAAGTCCTGCAAAATTGAAGAGTTATAACGTGATATYATGGAAGGTAACTTCAAAAATAAATAGCTAGTAATAGAGTCAACTTATTCTACTTGGTCAACTCTATTTTTTATTTGAAGATTTTCAATTCAAATTACTTTATTGGCATTTGGTAATACATTATTACCTATAATGGAAACTTCATGTTTAATTCACTTAGTTTTGACACTAGCTGAGGAGATTTTATATGTTAGATTAATAAGTAAAACTTCTTTATTAAACTATGCACTAAATCAAACATTTCATTTCCTATGATAAAAGTATATTAGAACGATACATAAATGATAGATATCAATATATCATGTTTCATCTAACCATGGTTCGAAAGCTTAAACAGAGATATACCATTCACACATGCGTTGAGCCTCTGAATATGAAATTAAATTAAACCGGTATTAGACTTGCCAAACAACAAAGAGGAAATTAACTCAAGGTCATATAAGGTTAACTTTTCAACCAACCAAAAAGGTTCTGTCCTAAAAGGCAGGGGCGGATCCAGCCTTTATTATATTAATTTTTTATAGTCCTCACCTTTTGAAATGATGACCGAGTTTAAAGTAATACATATTTCTTTATTTAAGAATGATTTATATGGGTTCGGTTCACGTGAGACCATTTTGTTTCTGTGAGACCCGTAAAACCACATTTGAAACTTGAAACTTCATATCAAAATAGTACAAAGATAAAAAGAATCGGAACTTTCATGGAAAAAACACTGGTTGATATCCATGCAATTAATATCGTAAGTCTAGATATAAATCTAAACTTGATATCTTGACTAACTTCTTCCCGTTGGAGAGAGAGATGATAAAAAGTATGAATTACGCACAAACTTTAAAAACAACTACATTATTGACTTTTCAAAAATCAAACAAAACTTTTCAAATTTCTTATACAACCTCAAATCAAGTTATATACAAAAAGTACCATCATCCTATTCACCTCTTCACGTTCCTCCCAATAATACGTAATTTAGAACTTACAAAACATTTATAAATGCATATTCAAATAAAAAAGTAATACAATCCCTTTAATTAATAGAAGACCAACTAATCAATTGATTATTTTTGATATTTTTTTTAAATTGATTATTCACAAAAAAAAAAGATGAGAAAAGAAAAAGATGTCAAATTTGCATTTAATGGAAGACCAAAAAAAATAATTGGGAATGAAAGAGTATTTATGTGTAAAGAGAAGAGATTGCATTCAAATCCGGGAGGAGCAATGCATCTTGAATGAGTTTAACATCATATTCATTACCTTGCATTTGATTGATGGAGAGATCCAATGTCTCCAAGTTTCCAGAGCTGCAAATTTGTTCAAAATATATGTATTATAAACATATAATTAGAGCATGCATGTTATTGCAAATATTAATTAAAAAGGACCAAAGACATGTCAAGAGCAGGGAAGTATCCTTCCAAGTCATTGCCATAGAGATGCAAAACTCTAAGTGAAGTCAGAGCACCCAATGAGTGAAAGGTCTCATTTCCAATGCTATTACGGTAAGATCCAGTGTCTCTAGCTTCCTCAAACTCGACAACCTTCCTAGTCCTGTAGAATCGAAGAGTTAACGTGATATCAAGGAAGGTAACTTCAAAAATAAATAGCTAATAATAGAGTCAACTTATTCTACTTGGTCAACTTACAAGCACCATATTGCATCACTGTGATGTTCATGAATATGAATAGAGTCAATGTATTCGTAATTCATGGTCAAACATGTATAAAATATCAATTTCCATAATTCCATATCAAGCAAATATGGTAACTCATAATACATGTGTTCACAATATTGTTATCAAGGCAATTCCTTGACAAATTTGAGACTTGCTAACTCTTTAAAATTAAGAAACACATAAACATTTAATGGCCAAATACTCTTGCAATCTCCATAAAATTGCTCTAGAATCCCCACCATGTTTCTCAAAGATAGGTTTGTTACATGCCTAGTGGTTGTGTTTCACGTGACCTGCCTCTCTGTTAGCTCTCATATTCTGTTAATGTAAAAGTATGAAAAAATATTACTGCAAGTGTTGACAGAATAGGTTCTACCACAGAAGACAACAGAGGACCAACAACAGAAGATGTTCAAACGTACAAGTCAAAAGTGACAGAACCTCTGTTATCTATCACAGAGGTTCTGGAAACTTGTCCTCTATGATCAAAAGCATACAAGTCGAGAATGACAGAACCTCTGTTGTCTCTCACAGAGGTTCTGGAAACTGATTCTCTGGCATCAAGAGCTTACAAGTCACATCCAGCAGAGCCTCTGGGATGGCTCACAAAGGATCTGCAGTATTATCTTCTGTGAATAACTTCTTTACTGTTTTACTTAGGTTAATTAGCTGCCTGTGCTTCTCACGTGACTATGTTTGTAAGCTGCTTTATGTGAACGGCTTAGATCATTTCACTTGTCTAGGTCATGTCAGAAAAGCCGTTAGGAACTAGTATAAATAGCAKCTTAGGCCTTTGTAATTCTGTGTGCTTCCGTATTGTAATCGTCTCATTTTCAATCAATTGAAAATCATTTGAAGCTATTATCTCATTGTTCATCATCTTCA
>NW_020202101.1:37512-38921 GCF_001531365.2 Cynara cardunculus var. scolymus
AGTGAACCGATGGAAAGAGCAACCATTGGATGAACAGTGAACCGATGRAAAAACCATTGGATGAACAGTGAACCGATGGACGAAGTTCAACCAGAGGACCAATGGATGATGCGATGGAAAGAAGCATTCTCATCGATACATTGGACAGACTAACACTTAGAAGATTTTCTAAGTATTCATCCATGCATACATCGAAGACTTAAAGATAAGGATGAAAGCGCGCATACGTGAAAAGTCCTCTTTGTGTTTTACGTTTTATTATCAATAAAGTAAAACCTTTGAATCTCAAATTGTTCTTTAATATTCATATATTAATTTTGAGTCTTCTTAACTTTCTTCATAAAATCATTATAATTTGGTTATTCATAACTAGATTATAAGTGTTATTGAGAGATCTGGGATCAACAGAAGCAGATTCAGAGAGGAAAGAGGCAGGGGAGAAAAGAAATGAAGGAAATGAGGCTGAAGTTAGAGGAGATGGTGAGCAAGAAAGTGAAGAAAATGGGAAAGAGGCTGAAGAGCCTAAAGGATGAGAATAGAAGACTGAAGGAGGAGAACAAAAGGCTTATGGATGCAGCCATGGAACCTCATGCCACACAGCCTACTCCCTTGGAGTAGGACAGGTTCATTCATTCATCTTTAGCTTCCAAATTTTATTTTTATCTGAGTCTTGGGATAGTTTTCTTAAATTTTTAGTTTTATTTTCATACTTGATTACATGATCATTGCTTATAGTTTTTGATATCATAGCCTAAATAAATTTGAGGGTAAATAGTCATTCACTTACTAGTTGTGTTCTTGCTAGAACTAGCATGTGTCTTTTCTTGAGCAAAATTCCACTCACACACCAATGGGTATGATTTAGGCCATTCTTTATTTATAATTCTCAAAATAGCCACTTGTAGCCTTATACACACTATCCACCCAACATAGCCAATGAGGGCATTGTCAGAGTTCCAAGTTTGGGGGAGGGTATACCACAAAGGCCACAACTTCAACTACAAAAGAGCAAAGCTCTAAAGCCTTTGTGGGATCTGTTTTGAAGCACAAAATGTCCCATAGGGGCAATGTGCATGCTTTCATCATAAAGAGCACAAAGTGCCAAAAAATAAAAAAAATTAAATGATGAAGCATAAATGAAAAATGCAAAGTGAGAAAAGAAAATAGCCAAAGAGAGGAAAACCTTAAACAAAGTCCTATTGACCCTATCAAAAAGAGGTGTGTTGAGTTCATTAAAGAAAAGACTAGTGCTAGCTTATTGTAATATTCAATTTCTAATATGCCCAATTAATTGCATAGTATATTTAATTATTGGGTTAAAGAGAACTTATGATTTAGTGGGAGTTTAGGTTTGGAATTTTAGAATTTTATTTCTTAAGAATATATTAGAGGATTTGGGAAAATATCAC
>NW_020202101.1:40061-41326 GCF_001531365.2 Cynara cardunculus var. scolymus
TTTGGAAGCAATCTAAGTGTGGTAGATTGGACTTGCTTTGTGAGCTCAATTCGGAGCTTTTCGGTATTATACGGTTGCCCGGTGAGTTATATAGTTAATTGTTACATATTGATTTGAACATATATATTTTCATATGAATGTTTTTGGTCTTAAATGGAGTCACAATATCTTGATTTGTCTTTGATTCTGTCGCTTGAGTCGATTCCTTATTACTATCTCGGTACATCAGTTTGCTTTCTGGATCCGGACTCGTTGTTTTGTTCCTTGAATTGTATGCCATAGTACGGGTACTACTTCATGTGGCACGTCAGAAGTTTATGGTGAAGTCAAGATCCCGGGTTGGACGGGTGAGACTTTCTGCAGTTGTGAATACTCATTGCTCAGAAAGGAGGAAGAGCAATGAGTAGGGAACCTTGGCACATACCCAGTAGAGGAAGGCGGGCAGTGCGAGGTTTCCCGTAATATATGATTCTGACTCGGACTTTGGCATGAGCCCGGGAGGTGAAGGACGGGGTGATGCACTGTCTTCGTTATGTATACCGATTCGATCTCTTGGTTTTTGATATTTATTGGTATTCTAACGTTGTTGAATTTATTTGGTCGTTGATCTTGTCTCCTTGTTGTATTGAGCAACAATGGTATGGTAGAATATGGTGATTTGAATATGGAATCCTATGATCTTGGCATCTGGTACGTAATGGTTCACTCGGTTTCTTGTAAGTCTTGGTTTATATCTGGATGATGTCTTGAACTCTTTTGTTGATAAGTGTTTAATATGTATGTTTATAATCATGTGCGATATTGATATGTAATGCTTAACTATTTAACTCACTAAGCRTTGGCTTACCATTTAAGTGGCAACCTTTCTCAGGAAAGAAGACGGATAAATAGAAAGAACATGTTGTTTGACTTGAAGATTTATCGGGGAACTTGAAGATATCGATCTTGCTTTTAGGTAAATAGTAGCTTATATATAGTCTTGTCCCGTATTCTTTTGCTACATAATTCGGGTTGTAAGTAAAAACTCTGTTATATCCGATTTGGAATTGTGTTTTGGGTGGTTTTATCAAAAAAATAGAATGGATATTTCGATGTTTTTCCTAGAAATTAATATCCCATATTTTGAGGTTAATTAATGTTATGCCCAGATCTGTGTGTTTCAAAGGGTTGGTCCTTTATGGCCTCTGGTCCTTCATGGCCTCTGGTCCTTCATGGTCCTGGTCCTTCATGGCCTCTGGTCCTTCATGGCCTCTGGTCCTTCATGG
>NW_020202102.1:0-6108 GCF_001531365.2 Cynara cardunculus var. scolymus
ATATATATATATATATATCTATAGGCTCTTATATTTTTAATTTTTCTTTCATTTTAAAAATTTGTTCAGTTTATTTTTCTTAGAATAATTAGTTATTTTATATTAGGTTTATATATATATTTTGGGTTTTGTTTTAACTAAATTTGGGCTGCAATTGAATTAAAAGAAAAAGAGGGCCCAAATTTCTGGCAGTCCAAAAGAAATATGATGGCCATTTTGTTTATGTCTCTTAACAGGCCACGAGAAGGGAGGCCCAAAAAGCGAGTCCGTGTTTGAGAAGGCCGCAAAGAAGATGAGCCCAACGACTAAGCCTGTGATCGGTACGGCCTGCCAATATCCCGCGCTTTCGTACCAGCAACAACCGGCGACTGGCTCTTCATCTTCAAACTCTCAAATCACTATAACCGTACTCTCCTCCTTCGTGAACGAAGCAACCATCACCCATACCTCATCAAATAGCTATTTTCGAGAAGGAAGGGACCTCATTGAACTGGCATTGTTAAGGAAGGTACGGTTTCTGACTAATCATACTCGCCGCCTGATTACTGTCAATCACCCAAGGAAAGTTTTGAAATTTTTGAAGCTTTAATCTTGGAGACTAAGTTTAGATGCTTTAAGAACCCCTAACCACTGTTCATGCACCATTCGGGTTTGTATTAAGCCAATGTTCACCATTGTTCTTCTTTGCCCCAAGACACACTACAGACCCCTGTTTCATTCAAATGGCAATTATCAAAAATCGAGCAAGAAGAAGAGAAGGGGAAGCTGATTCTATGCCTCCTGAGAACAACAATGAACAATCAAGTGCTAGTGAAGAGGAACCTATTGATGCCATTCCTTTGAGGCAGGTTCCATTTGCCAAATCAACACCTAAACCATCCTCTCAAACCCAAGCACAAACCACTGTGACTGTGAAGTCTGAGCCACAACCTTTTCCACAATACCAATTTGGCCTAAGAATGACCAGAAGCAGGGCAAAGGGTTTGATCAATTTCAAGCCAATAAAGCAAAAGAAGGGTAATGTGATTGAAGTATCTGATGATAGTGATTTACCATCCACAAGGCATGATGTTCAGTGCAGCTCAAGCAGACCAACACAAAAGGACTCAACCTTTTTGAATATGATGGCAGATGCAGCAACTTAAATGAGCACTCAAAGCATACCTTCAAGCACAACAGAGAGGCTCCAAACAGGTTTAAAAGTTTCTAGACCTTTAACTATGGATTTGTTGTCTAGCTTTCCTGTTATCCTCAAGCAAGTGTGGGATTTATGTTAAGAAAATCTGTGGATGAGGCCATTGCTGCCTCTAATGAGGTATTGGGCCTAAGATCAGCAACATGTGCCTCTACTATAGCCATGATCCGAACTCAACCTTCTATGGTTGCCCAAGCATCTAAAAAGGGAAATTCATCCCTTAAGCACTTTGTTAGTGCTGCTTTGGTAGCCATGGACAGGATGATTAGGAGGGAACCAGAATGTAATCCAACCCCTGCCCAACCACCTGTTACCACCACCCCATGCACCTACTTTCTTTAGGAACATGCCCATTGAGTTCAATTTCATGAACTCACCACACTTTACCACTATTCCTGTTTCATCATCCACTGTAGAACCTGCACTATTTAACCATGCATCCACATCCCAAACAGTTCCTAAAACAACCCCTGTTGAAACAGTCCCTAAAACAGCCCCTGTTGAAACAAGTCCTAAACCAACCCATATGAAAACAACCACTACCAGTCCTCTATCCTCACCAATCCAGCCCACAACCACACCTTCCACACCCACTGAACCTGTTATCCCTTTGCCACAAACTGTATCCATCCAAGAACTAGACTTTGTCTTAGGTCTATCACTCACAAATCCAAGCCTTACACCCTTTGAACACAATGAAGACCCTTCTGACCCACAAAACACCCCTGTCACTCAAACACCACCACCCTCACCCCATTCCACTCAACCATTCATGCCTAGTCCTAACCAACCTACTAGCCCTTTACACTCTGGGACTCATGACTACTATGAAGGTGTACATTCTGCCCACCATAGTCCTGAGCATAGCAGCCCTCATATGGAGCAAGAAAGAGAGGAGGTTGATACAGGGGCTAGTTTGAGAAAGAGAATGCCAAGGAAGAAAAGAATGAGCAGAATTGAAACAAGAAGTTCCAAGAGGAGGAGAGAGAATAGTGAGAGATCAAAGGCTGAAGAAAGGGCATCTAGAAGAAGAAAAAGGTCAGAGCAACAGTTTGAGGAAGGGTCAGGTATTTTTTTTGAAACCCAAGCACTTGTTTAGCACACCCTTAGCAAGGAAAACATACTTGCAATTTTCTGAAAAAGTAAGGGTGGTACAAAAGGGGTTTTCACAACAGCTATTGTTGGCCAATCCTAACATCAAGGCCATAATAGAATCTTTGGGTTGGGAGACTCTATGTGACACTCCTAACCAATACAATCTTAGTTGGGTTAGGGAGTTTTACACTGAGGTAGCAGTCACTGATGGGGTAGACTTAAGAGTGAGAAAGACCCCTGTTTCATACTCACCCAATGCCATAAATGACCTACTAGAGCTCAACCCACCTTCATACTCTGAGCTAGATAGGTTGACTGCTGGGTGTACTGATGAAGAGCTTGATTTGATCTTAGCTACGGTAGCAAAGGAAGGGGCTGTTTGGAGTTTCAAGGGGAGGGCTAGGCTTCTAAAGACCCAATATCTGAAGCTTGAGGCCAATCTATGGTTTTACTTCATGAGGCACACCATTCACCCTACTAGCCATGACACAAATATGTGCTTAGAAAGAGTTTTGATCCTTTATTGCATCCTAGAGGCTAGGCCATTTGATGTTGGGAGGATGACATGCTCCAACATCAAGGCATGTGTAGAGATAACAAATGGCAAATTGCTATACCCTTCCTTGATTCATAGGCTCATGCAAAAGGCCCAAGTCTTAGCCTTGCCCAAGGATGTGATGTCTATGGAGAAGACCTCCATAGACAAGTAAAACTTGGATAGACTAATGAGGGTGAATGCCAAGGTACAACCAGATGCACCTACTTCATCCATGGCAGCCCTAAAGGATGAATTGTTAAAAGCAATGGAGGATCACACCAATGCTTTGAAGAGAACATTAGTGAAGAAGCACCACAAGCTGATGAAGAGGGTAGATTATTTGAAGAAAGAGGTTGATCTTTTGAAAAGGGAGAGGGTACAATGGGCTAAATACAAGATGCAGAAAGAGAGGATGCTTAGAGCTGCTGCCAAGCATGGGAAATCAAAGAAAGCAATCAAGCTCCCACCTCCACTAAAGTCCATCCTCTTGCAGCATTCTGATTCTCCTACTCAATCTGAGTAGGACAGGTTCTAACTTTTAAACTCTTTTGTACATATTTTTATGCATCATTATCTTTTAGGCTAAATCTAGTGTCTGTTTTGCTGTCTATTAGCACCTACTGTGTGCTATTTTGCTGTTTTGGCATGAAATACTGCTATGCATATTGTTGTTTTGAAAAAGTCAATGTTTGGATTTGCTGTTTTTCTTTGATGTTTAATTTTCTTTTCTTTCTGTTGTTTTATTTAAATTTGCTATTTTTAATAATTAGTTGGTACCTTAGTTTTGTTTCTTTTACCTCCTTATTTTTAGTAGCTGTTTTAACCTTGGGCAGTCCCTTTTATGCACTTCATTTTGCTGTTTTAACCATGCATGTTTTAATTTGTTGTTTTGCTTTGCTGTTTTGCTGTTTTAATTAATAGAGTGTTATTTATATTTTGTTGACAGTCATTTTGTTCAAAGTTTCTTTGATGTTTTAAGACATCGTCCTAATATCCTGTGTGGTGATTGTGTTTTTCTTTCCATTTGTTGTTTTAACCTTTATGCAGTCTTTCTCATGTCTCTTCTTTGCTGTTTTGACCATGTCATGCTTAGCATAGTCTGTTTATCTTGGACCTTAATTCTGCTGTTTCTTAAAAGATGATCATGCTGTTTGGTTGCTATATGCACAACTGGTGTGACTGTTTTGAAGGAGAGCCTTGCACTCATTCTCATCTTCATCTGTTTTTTATAAGATCAATGCTGGCTATTTCATGAAAAGACAATGGCAATCCTATGGTCTGGTTTCATTTACCCTATTTCATGACAGAACAATGGCAATCCCATTGTTTGGTTCTAAGTGGTTAATCTCATGGTAAAACAATGGCAATCCCATTGTTTAATTTCATATTACCATGTTGTTTGGAAATGCAGTCCTCTTGTTGACTATTTTGGTTTGAAACTAATTCCAAGTACCACATCCTCACTCTATGGTCAATTTGACTTAGAGTTGGATTGTTGGTTTTGTTTAAATCATTCAGTTGAGTCTTTGAGTCCTTTTTCTTTTCACAAGATGACCAAGTCACACTTGTGACTTCTCGTCTTTGCTTTTCTGTTTCAATGGTTTTTAGATTGAGTCCTTTTTCTTTTAAAGATAGTCAATTACACTTGTATTGATCATCTTTGCTTTTCTGTTTATTTTAGGATTTTGGGCACTGATTTTAAGAAGCATATCTTCCTTTAGCCTTTTATGCACCAAAAATAGAATAAAAGGTGAATTTGTTGTACAAATGCTTGAATTGATGCCATAGCCACAATAATCCAAAGCTTAACCATCTTTGTCTTAATTTGAGCCTCTAGAACTAGCCAACCATTTCAAAAGCTTGAACTTGATTCAATTGGGCTTTCATTTCAATTTGGCCAATTTGTAGCCTTCATACACTCACAATGAGAACATTGTTTCCCTTAAGTTTGGGGGAGGGTCCTAAAAGTACCAAACACTTTATAAAGTTCATGATATATATGCATTAAGACCAAAAGACAAACAAAGGAACATAGTTCCATGTCTTGTGCATATAAAAGAGTGTCAAAGTACACCAGAATGTTTGAAAAGGACCAAAGTGTCCAAAATATCTCAATATGAGATGCATAGCAATAAAATTGTGCAATGGAGTAAAAAAAGTAAGAAGAGGTAAAAGGCATGCATTGAAAAGAAAAAAGTCAAATGCAAGAACCCAATTCAAAGTGCCAAATTATCTGTTGAATCTAGTATAGCAATAGAAATGTAGGCTAGCTTATGGTTTGGCAATATGAAAGACTTAAGTTTGGGGGAGCTAGGTTTATGAAGGGCTATGGATATCAAGCATCAAGTCATGAGTAGAACGCTTTCATTCAAAAAAATTCAAAAATATGCATACTTTGGCTATTGAATGTTTATGCTCAAATTTTTTTTTAGTTTATTAAAACTTTGAGTCTTTTTATTTGTCATTTTCTGTTGTTTGGGGACAAACAACAATTCAAGTTTGGGGTGTGATAAGTGTTAATTTATTAACCTTATTACATCATTTTCTTAACCATTTTCCTTTGTTTTATTTGCTCATTAGTGTCTTAATTGAGTCTTTTTATGTCTTTTTCATATATTAGTAGTTATATAGTATATCTAATGTTAATTCCCTGTTTTTACAGGTTTTTGATGATTTTTGAGCCCAGTCCTACGGCAGTCCTACAGGACCAGGAGTGGCAAGGTCCTATAGTACCTGTCCGAGAGCTGAAAATCTACTTGGGCCGTGGAGAAATGGGTTGATCCATATAGGAGGCGTGGTCAACGACCTTGGGCCCAGTCAAAGCCCAGTTTTGAAGAAGCTTTTGTCTTATTAGTTGGCACCCACTATGAGATCTTCCTTAGCCTATATAAAGAAGGCTTAAGGCTTGTTTTAAAACACTTTTTTCATACTTTCTACCATTTAACACTTGTGATATTAGTGATAATTGCTCTCTAGAATATTGCTTTCGGTTCTAAGCTTTCGGTTTACGTTGTTTGACTTTTCAAGAACCAACTTCTGTAGTTGTGCTTTCGTTCTCAAATTTTAATTTAAGTACTCGTATTTAATCTTCATCTCATTTTTGTTCCAAGTTAGGTTACGTTTTATTATCTTATTTTTGTTACGAGTTAATCGATCGTTGTTGCTTTACATCGGATCTCGTCCTTTGTGGCTCACGGCTAATTTACGTAGTCTAAATAATCCGTTTTTACAAGTTTGAAAGTAATCTTTCGGTCTTTGTAACGAAACTTGTCTTGCAAGT